>NW_027441952.1:300000-476303 GCF_048569485.1 Anomaloglossus baeobatrachus
CGTTGGCCCAGGCTATACGTCATGACGTATTGCACCAGGGCTCTGCGGTGCTGCCACAGTCGCTGTAACATGTGGAGAGTTGAATTCCAGCGTGTCGCCACATCGCATTTCAGGCGATGAACCGGCAGGCCGAAAGACTTCTGGAGCGATGCAAGTCGCTCAGCTGCGGCGCTTGAACGGCGGAAGTGAGCAGACAGTTTTCGTGCCCTGTTCAGAAGGCCATCTAGGCCAGGATAGTGTGTTAAAAATTGCTGCACGACAAGGTTCAACACGTGAGCCATACAAGGTACGTGTGTCACCTTGCCCAGGCGAAGGGCCGCACCCAGGTTTGCAGCATTGTCGCACACGGCCTTACCAGGCTGCAGGTTGAGTGGAGACAACCATTTATTAAACTCGGACCGCAGAGCTGACCACAACTCCTCAGCTGTGTGACTCTTATTACCAAGACATGTCAAGCTAAAGACCGCCTGATGCCGTTGCGCTCTGCTGCCAGCATAGTAATGAGGGGTGCGTGATTCCTTCTGCGCAGTGAGAACGCTGGTGGCCTGACCAGGCAGGCTTGGGGCGGAGGTGGAGGACCCAGATGAGGTGGAGGATGCAGAAGCAGTGGCGGAACTTGGACAGACAGAGGATTGACACACAAGTCGTGGGGACAGCAAGACTTGTGCAGCAGACCCTTCACCATCTATCACTATAGTTACCCAGTGCCCAGTCAGCGACATGTAACGTCCCTGTCCATGCTTACTGGTCCAAGTATCGGTGGTGAAATGCACCCGTTGACACACAGAGTTTCTCAAGGAAGCGGTGATGTTGTGTGCGACATGCTGGTGTAGCGCGGGCACACCTTTCTTAGAGAAGTAGTGGCGACTAGGCATCTGGTACTGGGGCACAGCGACAGACATAAGGTCTCTAAAATCCTGTGTGTCCACTAGGCGGAAAGGCAGCATTTCGGTAGCCAACAGCTTACAGAGGGATAGAGTCAACCTCTTAGCTTTGTCATGGGTCGGAGGAAGTGGCCTTTTATTTGACCACATCTGAGGGACAGAGATCTGGCTGCTGTGTGTAGACGGTGTTGAGTAGGGTGTCCCTGGAAAAATGCAGGTTTGTGAGGAAAGTGCAGGCGGAGACATGATGTTGCCTTCATCCAACGTTGGTGCTATCGATGTCTGAGAGAGCTGTACACACTCACTTGTTTCCCCTTCCAAACCAACTGACGACCTTACAAGCAAACTGCCTGTTGCGGTTACAGTGGTGGAAGTTTTGCGTGGAAAAACAGGTGTGACAGCTGTCCCCACAGTCCTAGAAGATGAAGAGCGCGCGGATGCACTGGAAGGGGCGGGCGGTGGATGGTTCGCTCCGCTAGGCCGCATTGCAGCACGGTGAGCTTCCCACCGGGACTTATGATATTTAGTCATGTGACGATTCATGGAAGAAGTTGTCAAACTGCTGAGGTTTTGACCTCTACTAACAGAATCATGACAAATGTTACATATCACATGAGTTGGGCGATCTTTTTCGATGTGAAAAAAGGACCAGGCTAGGCAAGGCTTAGAGGCCATGCGACCTGTTGATCCACCCCGAATAATGCTGATAGGCAGAGTGGTGGCTGAGGATGCAGTTGTAGACGTGCTACCAGTGCTCCGACTCTGTCCAGGAAGGCGCAAGGTAACTTCGTCGTCGGTTGCATCCTCCTCCACCGCCTCTGTTGACCTCCTCGAGTGCCTGACTGGGGGTTGACAGTAGGTGGGATCTAGAACGTCATCATCAATTGTTGTGTTTGCACTCCCCTCCCCCTCAGACCGAGCCTCTTCTTGCCCTGACCGAATATTTAAGTTGTCATCCCAATCGGGTATCTGCGTCTCATCTTCATCAGTATGTTCCTCATTGTCTATAACCACAGGTGTTACAGTTTGTGACAAAGGGTCAACATTATGCTCAGAAACTTGGTCCTCACGGCCTGAATCTGAGTCACAAAGGTTCTGGGCATCACTGCAGACCATTTCCTGTTCTGTACTCACTGTAGCTTGGGAGCAGACCTCTGATTCCCAGGCTATAGTGTGACTGAACAGCTCTGCAGACTCAGCCATCTCAGTTCCACCATACTGTGCAGGGCTGATGGAGACTTCAGAGCTGGGAGAAATCAAGTGTGATTGGGATGACAACTCAGAGGACTGGTGTTTTTTGGATGCGGTACTTGAAGTGGCTGAGAGGGCACTTGTTGGACCACTTGAGATCCATTCAAGCATTTTCCTTTTTTGCCCATCATCTACCTTTGTTCCTCTTGTTCGTGTCCGTAAAAAAGGGAGCACATCGGATTGTCCACAATAAGTAGTAGACATCTTACTTTTGCTAGTAGATGGTCTATCTTCAGCAGATGATAATGGAGCTTTGCCACCTTCCCCACTGACAAAACCTTTTTTGCCTTTTCCACCACGCCTCTTCCCCTTTCCACCAGCATCTGTCATTTTGCCACTCATGTTGATTGCGACAAGATTGTGGACTGAAAATGTGGTAGTAAAAATTGAGAGGTGGTGAAGATTGCAGTGGTGGTCTAGCTTTATTAACAGCAGAATAATAAAGAATAAATATCCCTGACAATGCAACTTAGTTATAATTAGTTGGAGTGTGCAACGCAGGCAGACGTGCTGCAAATGTCTTGGCACTAGTGGGACTATAGCAAAGTCCAATAGCCACGTATAGGATGCCACTAGGTACACTGAGTGTGTGCTAGTATAATGGCTTAGTTATAATTAGTTGGAGTGTGCAACGCAGGCAGATGCGTTCTGCAAATGTCTTGGCACTAGTGGGACTATAGCAAAGTCCAATAGCCACGTATAGGATGCCACTAGGTACACTGAGTGTGTGCTAGTATAATGGCTTAGTTATAATTATTTGGTGGAGATGGTATTTAATAAAATAAGTAGAAATCCACTAAAAGTTTTGTTTGGTTATCTTGCAATCCCGAGATAATCGTCTCCATGCTCCAAATCCATTTTAAAGCCATTTTAAGGCATTTCGCGCATACATGAAATGAACACATTTTTCTCCAAAACTATAACACATGCAAGCTTGTCCTGTTTGGTGGAGATGATATTTAATAAAATAAGTAGAAATCCACTAAAAGTTTTGTTTGGTTATCTTGCAATCCTGAGATAATCGTCTCCATGCTCCAAATCCATTTTAAAGCTGTTTTTAAGGCATTTCGCGCATACATGAAATGAACACATTTTTCTCCAAAACTATAACAGATGCAAGCTTGTCCTGTTTGGTGGAGATGATATTTAATAAAATAAGTAGAAATCCACTAAAAGTTTTGTTTGGTTATCTTGCAATCCCGAGATAATCGTCTCCATGCTCCAAATCCATTTTAAAGCCATTTTTAAGGCATTTCGCGCATACATGAAATGAACACATTTTTCTCCAAAACTATAACAGATGCAAGCTTGTCCTGTTTGGTGGAGATAATATTTAATAAAATAAGTAGAAATCTACTAAAAGTTTCGTTTGTTTATATTGCCATCCTGAGATAATCGTCTCCATGCTCCAAATCCATTTTAAAGCCATTTCAAAGGCATTTTGCGCATACATGAAATGAACACATTTTTCTCCAAAACTATACCACATGCAAGCTTGTCCTGTTTGGTGGAGATGATATTTAATAAAATAAGTAGAAATCCACTAAAAGTTTTGTTTGGTTATCTTGCAATCCCGAGATAATCGTCTCCATGCTCCAAATCCATTTTAAAGCCATTTCAAAGGCATTTTGCGCATACATGAAATGAACTCATTTTTCTCCAAAACTATAACACATGCAAGCTTGTCCTGTTTGGTGGAGATGATATTTAATAAAATAAGTAGAAATCCACTAAAAGTTTTGTTTGGTTATCTTGCAATCCCGAGATAATCGTCTCCATGCTCCAAATCCATTTTAAAGCCATTTTTAAGGCATTTCGCGCATACATGAAATGAACACATTTTTCTCCAAAACTATAACAGATGCAAGCTTGTCCTGTTTGGTGGAGATGATATTTAATAAAATAAGTAGAAATCCACTAAAAGTTTTGTTTGGTTATCTTGCAATCCCGAGATAATCGTCTCCATGCTCCAAATCCATTTTAAAGCCATTTTTAAGGCATTTCGCGCATACATGAAATGAACACATTTTTCTCCAAAACTATAACAGATGCAAGCTTGTCCTGTTTGGTGGAGATGATATTTAATAAAATAAGTACAAATCCACTAAAAGTTTTGTTTGGTTATCTTGCAATCCCGAGATAATCGTCTCCATGCTCCAAATCCATTTTAAAGCCATTTTTAAGGCATTTCGCGCATACATGAAATGAACACATTTTTCTCCAAAACTATAACAGATGCAAGCTTGTCCTGTTTGGTGGAGATGATATTTAATAAAATAAGTAGAAATCCACTAAAAGTTTTGTTTGGTTATATTGCAATCCCGAGATAATCGTCTCCATGCTCCAAATCCATTTTAAAGCCATTTTTAAGGCATTTCGCGCATACATGAAATGAACACATTTTTCTCCAAAACTATAACAGATACAAGCTTGTCCTGTTTGGTGGAGATGATATTTAATAAAATAAGTAGAAATCCACTAAAAGTTTTGTTTGGTTATCTTGCAATCCCGAGATAATCGTCTCCATGCTCCAAATCCATTTTAAAGCCATTTTTAAGGCATTTCGCACATACATGAAATGAACACATTTTTCTCCAAAACTATAACAGATGCAAGCTTGTCCTGTTTGGTGGAGATGATATTTAATAAAATAAGTAGAAATCCACTAAAAGTTTTGTTTGGTTATCTTGCAATCCCGAGATAATCGTCTCCATGCTCCAAATCCATTTTAAAGCCATTTTTAAGGCATTTCGCGCATACATGAAATGAACACATTTTTCTCCAAAACTATAACAGATGCAAGCTTGTCCTGTTTGGTGGAGATGATATTTAATAAAATAAGTAGAAATCCACTAAAAGTTTTGTTTGGTTATCTTGCAATCCCGAGATAATCGTCTCCATGCTCCAAATCCATTTTAAAGCCATTTTTAAGGCATTTCGCGCATACATGAAATGAACACATTTTTCTCCAAAACTATAACAGATGCAAGCTTGTCCTGTTTGGTGGAGATGATATTTAATAAAATAAGTAGAAATCCACTAAAAGTTTTGTTTGGTTATCTTGCAATCCCGAGATAATCGTCTCCATGCTCCAAATCCATTTTAAAGCCATTTTTAAGGCATTTCGCGCATACATGAAATGAACACATTTTTCTCCAAAACTATAACAGATGCAAGCTTGTCCTGTTTGGTGGAGATGATATTTAATAAAATAAGTAGAAATCCACTAAAAGTTTTGTTTGGTTATCTTGCAATCCCGAGATAATCGTCTCCATGCTCCAAATCCATTTTAAAGCCATTTTTAAGGCATTTCGCGCATACATGAAATGAACACATTTTTCTCCAAAACTATAACAGATGTAAGCTTGTCCTGTTTGGTGGAGATTATATTTAATAAAATAAGTAGAAATCCACTAAAAGTTTTGTTTGGTTATCTTGCAATCCCGAGATAATCGTCTCCATGCTCCAAATCCATTTTAAAGCCATTTTTAAGGCATTTCGCGCATACATAAAATGAACACATTTTTCTCCAAAACTATAACAGATGCAAGCTTGTCCTGTTTGGTGGAGATGATATTTAATAAAATAAGTAGAAATCCACTAAAAGTTTTGTTTGGTTATCTTGCAATCCCGAGATAATCGTCTCCATGCTCCAAATCCATTTTAAAGCCATTTTTAAGGCATTTCGCGCATACATGAAATGAACACATTTTTCTCCAAAACTATAACAGATGCAAGCTTGTCCTGTTTGGTGGAGATGATATTTAATAAAATAAGTAGAAATCCACTAAAAGTTTTGTTTGGTTATCTTGCAATCCCGAGATAATCGTCTCCATGCTCCAAATCCATTTTAAAGCCATTTTTAAGGCATTTCGCGCATACATGAAATGAACACATTTTTCTCCAAAACTATAACAGATGCAAGCTTGTCCTGTTTGGTGGAGATGATATTTAATAAAATAAGTAGAAATCCACTAAAAGTTTTGTTTGGTTATCTTGCAATCCCGAGATAATCGTCTCCATGCTCCAAATCCATTTTAAAGCCATTTTTAAGGCATTTCGCGCATACATGAAATGAACACATTTTTCTCCAAAACTATAACAGATGCAAGCTTGTCCTGTTTGGTGGAGATGATATTTAATAAAATAAGTAGAAATCCACTAAAAGTTTTGTTTGGTTATCTTGCAATCCCGAGATAATCGTCTCCATGCTCCAAATCCATTTTAAAGCCATTTTTAAGGCATTTCGCGCATACATGAAATGAACACATTTTTCTCCAAAACTATAACAGATGCAAGCTTGTCCTGTTTGGTGGAGATGATATTTAATAAAATAAGTAGAAATCCACTAAAAGTTTTGTTTGGTTATCTTGCAATCCCGAGATAATCGTCTCCATGCTCCAAATCCATTTTAAAGCCATTTTTAAGGCATTTCGCGCATACATGAAATGAACACATTTTTCTCCAAAACTATAACAGATGCAAGCTTGTCCTGTTTGGTGGAGATGATATTTAATAAAATAAGTAGAAATCCACTAAAAGTTTTGTTTGGTTATCTTGCAATCCCGAGATAATCGTCTCCATGCTCCAAATCCATTTTAAAGCCATTTTTAAGGCATTTCGCGCATACATGAAATGAACACATTTTTCTCCAAAACTATAACAGATGCAAGCTTGTCCTGTTTGGTGGAGATGATATTTAATAAAATAAGTAGAAATCCACTAAAAGTTTTGTTTGGTTATCTTGCAATCCCGAGATAATCGTCTCCATGCTCCAAATCCATTTTAAAGCCATTTTTAAGGCATTTCGCGCATACATGAAATGAACACATTTTTCTCCAAAACTATAACAGATGCAAGCTTGTCCTGTTTGGTGGAGATGATATTTAATAAAATAAGTAGAAATCCACTAAAAGTTTTGTTTGGTTATCTTGCAATCCCGAGATAATCGTCTCCATGCTCCAAATCCATTTTAAAGCCATTTTTAAGGCATTTCGCGCATACATGAAATGAACACATTTTTCTCCAAAACTATAACAGATGCAAGCTTGTCCTGTTTGGTGGAGATTATATTTAATAAAATAAGTAGAAATCCACTAAAAGTTTTGTTTGGTTATCTTGCAATCCCGAGATAATCGTCTCCATGCTCCAAATCCATTTTAAAGCCATTTTTAAGGCATTTCGCGCATACATGAAATGAACACATTTTTCTCCAAAACTATAACAGATGCAAGCTTGTCCTGTTTGGTGGAGATGATATTTAATAAAATAAGTAGAAATCCACTAAAAGTTTTGTTTGGTTATCTTGCAATCCCGAGATAATCGTCTCCATGCTCCAAATCCATTTTAAAGCCATTTTTAAGGCATTTCGCGCATACATGAAATGAACACATTTTTCTCCAAAACTATAACAGATGCAAGCTTGTCCTGTTTGGTGGAGATGATATTTAATAAAATAAGTAGAAATCCACTAAAAGTTTTGTTTGGTTATCTTGCAATCCCGAGATATCGTCTCCATGCTCCAAATCCATTTTAAAGCCATTTTTAAGGCATTTCGCGCATACATGAAATGAACACATTTTTCTCCAAAACTATAACAGATGCAAGCTTGTCCTGTTTGGTGGAGATGATATTTAATAAAATAAGTAGAAATCCACTAAAAGTTTTGTTTGGTTATCTTGCAATCCCGAGATAATCGTCTCCATGCTCCAAATCCATTTTAAAGCCATTTTTAAGGAATTTCGCGCATACATGAAATGAACACATTTTTCTCCAAAACTATAACAGATGCAAGCTTGTCCTGTTTGGTGGAGATAATATTTAATAAAATAAGTAGAAATCTACTAAAAGTTTCGTTTGTTTATATTGCCATCCTGAGATATTCGTCTCCATGCTCCAAATCCATTTTAAAGCCATTTCAAAGGCATTTTGCGCATACATGAAATGAACACATTTTTCTCCAAAACTATAACACATGCAAGCTTGTCCTGTTTGGTGGAGATGATATTTAATAAAATAAGTAGAAATCCACTAAAAGTTTTGTTTGGTTATCTTGCAATCCCGAGATAATCGTCTCCATGCTCCAAATCCATTTTAAAGCCATTTTTAAGGCATTTCGCGCATACATGAAATGAACACATTTTTCTCCAAAACTATAACAGATGCAAGCTTGTCCTGTTTGGTGGAGATGATATTTAATAAAATAAGTAGAAATCCACTAAAAGTTTTGTTTGGTTATCTTGCAATCCCGAGATAATCGTCTCCATGCTCCAAATCCATTTTAAAGCCATTTTTAAGGCATTTCGCGCATACATGAAATGAACACATTTTTCTCCAAAACTATAACAGATGCAAGCTTGTCCTGTTTGGTGGAGATAATATTTAATAAAATAAGTAGAAATCTACTAAAAGTTTCGTTTGTTTATATTGCCATCCTGAGATAATCGTCTCCATGCTCCAAATCCATTTTAAAGCCATTTCAAAGGCATTTTGCGCATACATGAAATGAACACATTTTTCTCCAAAACTATAACACATGCAAGCTTGTCCTGTTTGGTGGAGATGATATTTAATAAAATAAGTAGAAATCCACTAAAAGTTTTGTTTGGTTATCTTGCAATCCCGAGATAATCGTCTCCATGCTCCAAATCCATTTTAAAGCCATTTTTAAGGCATTTCGCGCATACATGAAATGAACACATTTTTCTCCAAAACTATAACAGATGCAAGCTTGTCCTGTTTGGTGGAGATGATATTTAATAAAATAAGTAGAAATCCACTAAAAGTTTTGTTTGGTTATCTTGCAATCCCGAGATAATCGTCTCCATGCTCCAAATCCATTTTAAAGCCATTTTTAAGGCATTTCGCGCATACATGAAATGAACACATTTTTCTCCAAAACTATAACAGATGCAAGCTTGTCCTGTTTGGTGGAGATGATATTTAATAAAATAAGTAGAAATCCACTAAAAGTTTTGTTTGGTTATCTTGCAATCCCGAGATAATCGTCTCCATGCTCCAAATCCATTTTAAAGCCATTTTTAAGGCATTTCGCGCATACATGAAATGAACACATTTTTCTCCAAAACTATAACAGATGCAAGCTTGTCCTGTTTGGTGGAGATGATATTTAATAAAATAAGTAGAAATCCACTAAAAGTTTTGTTTGGTTATCTTGCAATCCCGAGATAATCGTCTCCATGCTCCAAATCCATTTTAAAGCCATTTTTAAGGCATTTCGCGCATACATGAAATGAACACATTTTTCTCCAAAACTATAACAGATGCAAGCTTGTCCTGTTTGGTGGAGATGATATTTAATAAAATAAGTAGAAATCCACTAAAAGTTTTGTTTGGTTATCTTGCAATCCCGAGATAATCGTCTCCATGCTCCAAATCCATTTTAAAGCCATTTTTAAGGCATTTCGCGCATACATGAAATGAACACATTTTTCTCCAAAACTATAACAGATGCAAGCTTGTCCTGTTTGGTGGAGATGATATTTAATAAAATAAGTAGAAATCCACTAAAAGTTTTGTTTGGTTATCTTGCAATCCCGAGATAATCGTCTCCATGCTCCAAATCCATTTTAAAGCCATTTTTAAGGCATTTCGCGCATACATGAAATGAACACATTTTTCTCCAAAACTATAACAGATGCAAGCTTGTCCTGTTTGGTGGAGATGATATTTAATAAAATAAGTAGAAATCCACTAAAAGTTTTGTTTGGTTATCTTGCAATCCCGAGATAATCGTCTCCATGCTCCAAATCCATTTTAAAGCCATTTTTAAGGCATTTCGCGCATACATGAAATGAACACATTTTTCTCCAAAACTATAACAGATGCAAGCTTGTCCTGTTTGGTGGAGATGATATTTAATAAAATAAGTAGAAATCCACTAAAAGTTTTGTTTGGTTATATTGCAATCCCGAGATAATCGTCTCCATGCTCCAAATCCATTTTAAAGCCATTTTTAAGGCATTTCGCGCATACATGAAATGAACACATTTTTCTCCAAAACTATAACAGATGCAAGCTTGTCCTGTTTGGTGGAGATGATATTTAATAAAATAAGTAGAAATCCACTAAAAGTTTTGTTTGGTTATCTTGCAATCCCGAGATAATCGTCTCCATGCTCCAAATCCATTTTAAAGCCATTTTTAAGGCATTTCGCGCATACATGAAATGAACACATTTTTCTCCAAAACTATAACAGATGCAAGCTTGTCCTGTTTGGTGGAGATAATATTTAATAAAATAAGTAGAAATCTACTAAAAGTTTCGTTTGTTTATATTGCCATCCTGAGATAATCGTCTCCATGCTCCAAATCCATTTTAAAGCCATTTTAAAGGCATTTTGCGCATACATGAAATGAACACATTTTTCCCCAAAACTATAACACATGCAAGCTTGTCCTGTTTGGTGGAGATGGTATTTAATAAAATAAGTAGAAATCCACTAAAAGTTTTGTTTGGTTATCTTGCAATCCCGAGATAATCGTCTCCATGCTCCAAATCCATTTTAAAGCCATTTTTAAGGCATTTCGCGCATACATGAAATGAACACATTTTTCTCCAAAACTATAACAGATGCAAGCTTGTCCTGTTTGGTGGAGATGATATTTAATAAAATAAGTAGAAATCCACTAAAAGTTTTGTTTGGTTATCTTGCAATCCCGAGATAATCGTCTCCATGCTCCAAATCCATTTTAAAGCCATTTTTAAGGAATTTCGCGCATACATGAAATGAACACATTTTTCTCCAAAACTATAACAGAGGCAAGCTTGTCCTGTTTGGTGGAGATGATATTTAATAAAATAAGTAGAAATCCACTAAAAGTTTTGTTTGGTTATCTTGCAATCCCGAGATAATCGTCTCCATGCTCCAAATCCATTTTAAAGCCATTTTTAAGGCATTTCGCGCATACATGAAATGAACACATTTTTCTCCAAAACTATAACAGATGCAAGCTTGTCCTGTTTGGTGGAGATGATATTTAATAAAATAAGTAGAAATCCACTAAAAGTTTTGTTTGGTTATCTTGCAATCCCGAGATAATCGTCTCCATGCTCCAAATCCATTTTAAAGCCATTTTTAAGGCATTTCGCGCATACATGAAATGAACACATTTTTCTCCAAAACTATAACAGATGCAAGCTTGTCCTGTTTGGTGGAGATGATATTTAATAAAATAAGTAGAAATCCACTAAAAGTTTTGTTTGGTTATCTTGCAATCCCGAGATAATCGTCTCCATGCTCCAAATCCATTTTAAAGCCATTTTTAAGGCATTTCGCGCATACATGAAATGAACACATTTTTCTCCAAAACTATAACAGATGCAAGCTTGTCCTGTTTGGTGGAGATGATATTTAATAAAATAAGTAGAAATCCACTAAAAGTTTTGTTTGGTTATCTTGCAATCCCGAGATAATCGTCTCCATGCTCCAAATCCATTTTAAAGCCATTTTTAAGGCATTTCGCGCATACATGAAATGAACACATTTTTCTCCAAAACTATAACAGATGCAAGCTTGTCCTGTTTGGTGGAGATGATATTTAATAAAATAAGTAGAAATCCACTAAAAGTTTTGTTTGGTTATCTTGCAATCCCGAGATAATCGTCTCCATGCTCCAAATCCATTTTAAAGCCATTTTTAAGGCATTTCGCGCATACATGAAATGAACACATTTTTCTCCAAAACTATAACAGATGCAAGCTTGTCCTGTTTGGTGGAGATGATATTTAATAAAATAAGTAGAAATCCACTAAAAGTTTTGTTTGGTTATCTTGCAATCCCGAGATAATCGTCTCCATGCTCCAAATCCATTTTAAAGCCATTTTTAAGGCATTTCGCGCATACATGAAATGAACACATTTTTCTCCAAAACTATAACAGATGCAAGCTTGTCCTGTTTGGTGGAGATGATATTTAATAAAATAAGTAGAAATCCACTAAAAGTTTTGTTTGGTTATCTTGCAATCCCGAGATAATCGTCTCCATGCTCCAAATCCATTTTAAAGCCATTTTTAAGGCATTTCGCGCATACATGAAATGAACACATTTTTCTCCAAAACTATAACAGATGCAAGCTTGTCCTGTTTGGTGGAGATAATATTTAATAAAATAAGTAGAAATCTACTAAAAGTTTCGTTTGTTTATATTGCCATCCTGAGATAATCGTCTCCATGCTCCAAATCCATTTTAAAGCCATTTCAAAGGCATTTTGCGCATACATGAAATGAACACATTTTTCTCCAAAACTATAACACATGCAAGCTTGTCCTGTTTGGTGGAGATGATATTTAATAAAATAAGTAGAAATCCACTAAAAGTTTTGTTTGGTTATCTTGCAATCCCGAGATAATCGTCTCCATGCTCCAAATCCATTTTAAAGCCATTTTTAAGGCATTTCGCGCATACATGAAATGAACACATTTTTCTCCAAAACTATAACAGATGCAAGCTTGTCCTGTTTGGTGGAGATGATGTTTAATAAAATAAGTAGAAATCCACTAAAAGTTTTGTTTGGTTATCTTGCAATCCCGAGATAATCGTCTCCATGCTCCAAATCCATTTTAAAGCCATTTTTAAGGCATTTCGCGCATACATGAAATGAACACATTTTTCTCCAAAACTATAACAGATGCAAGCTTGTCCTGTTTGGTGGAGATAATATTTAATAAAATAAGTAGAAATCTACTAAAAGTTTCGTTTGTTTATATTGCTATCCTGAGATAATCGTCTCCATGCTCCAAATCCATTTTAAAGCCATTTCAAAGGCATTTTGCGCATACATGAAATGAACACATTTTTCTCCAAAACTATAACACATGCAAGCTTGTCCTGTTTGGTGGAGATGATATTTAATAAAATAAGTAGAAATCCACTAAAAGTTTTGTTTGGTTATCTTGCAATCCCGAGATAATCGTCTCCATGCTCCAAATCCATTTTAAAGCCATTTTTAAGGCATTTCGCGCATACATGAAATGAACACATTTTTCTCCAAAACTATAACAGATGCAAGCTTGTCCTGTTTGGTGGAGATGATATTTAATAAAATAAGTAGAAATCCACTAAAAGTTTTGTTTGGTTATCTTGCAATCCCGAGATAATCGTCTCCATGCTCCAAATCCATTTTAAAGCCATTTTTAAGGCATTTCGCGCATACATGAAATGAACACATTTTTCTCCAAAACTATAACAGATGCAAGCTTGTCCTGTTTGGTGGAGATGATATTTAATAAAATAAGTAGAAATCCACTAAAAGTTTTGTTTGGTTATCTTGCAATCCCGAGATAATCGTCTCCATGCTCCAAATCCATTTTAAAGCCATTTTTAAGGCATTTCGCGCATACATGAAATGAACACATTTTTCTCCAAAACTATAACAGATGCAAGCTTGTCCTGTTTGGTGGAGATGATATTTAATAAAATAAGTAGAAATCCACTAAAAGTTTTGTTTGGTTATCTTGCAATCCCGAGATAATCGTCTCCATGCTCCAAATCCATTTTAAAGCCATTTTTAAGGCATTTCGCGCATACATGAAATGAACACATTTTTCTCCAAAACTATAACAGATGCAAGCTTGTCCTGTTTGGTGGAGATGATATTTAATAAAATAAGTAGAAATCCACTAAACGTTTTGTTTGGTTATCTTGCAATCCCGAGATAATCGTCTCCATGCTCCAAATCCATTTTAAAGCCATTTTTAAGGCATTTCGCGCATACATGAAATGAACACATTTTTCTCCAAAACTATAACAGATGCAAGCTTGTCCTGTTTGGTGGAGATGATATTTAATAAAATAAGTAGAAATCCACTAAAAGTTTTGTTTGGTTATCTTGCAATCCCGAGATAATCGTCTCCATGCTCCAAATCCATTTTAAAGCCATTTTTAAGGCATTTCGCGCATACATGAAATGAACACATTTTTCTCCAAAACTATAACAGATGCAAGCTTGTCCTGTTTGGTGGAGATGATATTTAATAAAATAAGTAGAAATCCACTAAAAGTTTTGTTTGGTTATCTTGCAATCCCGAGATAATCGTCTCCATGCTCCAAATCCATTTTAAAGCCATTTTTAAGGCATTTCGCGCATACATGAAATGAACACATTTTTCTCCAAAACTATAACAGATGCAAGCTTGTCCTGTTTGGTGGAGATGATATTTAATAAAATAAGTAGAAATCCACTAAAAGTTTTGTTTGGTTATCTTGCAATCCCGAGATAATCGTCTCCATGCTCCAAATCCATTTTAAAGCCATTTTTAAGGCATTTCGCGCATACATGAAATGAACACATTTTTCTCCAAAACTATAACAGATGCAAGCTTGTCCTGTTTGGTGGAGATGATATTTAATAAAATAAGTAGAAATCCACTAAAAGTTTTGTTTGGTTATCTTGCAATCCCGAGATAATCGTCTCCATGCTCCAAATCCATTTTAAAGCCATTTTTAAGGCATTTCGCGCATACATAAAATGAACACATTTTTCTCCAAAACTATAACAGATGCAAGCTTGTCCTGTTTGGTGGAGATAATATTTAATAAAATAAGTAGAAATCTACTAAAAGTTTCGTTTGTTTATATTGCCATCCTGAGATAATCGTCTCCATGCTCCAAATCCATTTTAAAGCCATTTCAAAGGCATTTTGCGCATACATGAAATGAACACATTTTTCTCCAAAATTATAACACATGCAAGCTTGTCCTGTTTGGTGGAGATGATATTTAATAAAATAAGTAGAAATCCACTAAAAGTTTTGTTTGGTTATCTTGCAATCCCGAGATAATCGTCTCCATGCTCCAAATCCATTTTAAAGCCATTTTTAAGGCATTTCGCGCATACATGAAATGAACACATTTTTCTCCAAAACTATAACAGATGCAAGCTTGTCCTGTTTGGTGGAGATGATATTTAATAAAATAAGTAGAAATCCACTAAAAGTTTTGTTTGGTTATCTTGCAATCCCGAGATAATCGTCTCCATGCTCCAAATCCATTTTAAAGCCATTTTTAAGGCATTTCGCGCATACATGAAATGAACACATTTTTCTCCAAAACTATAACAGATGCAAGCTTGTCCTGTTTGGTGGAGATAATATTTAATAAAATAAGTTGAAATCTACTAAAAGTTTCGTTTGTTTATATTGCCATCCTGAGATAATCGTCTCCATGCTCCAAATCCATTTTAAAGCCATTTCAAAGGCATTTTGCGCATACATGAAATGAACACATTTTTCTCCAAAACTATAACACATGCAAGCTTGTCCTGTTTGGTGGAGATGATATTTAATAAAATAAGTAGAAATCCACTAAAAGTTTTGTTTGGTTATCTTGCAATCCCGAGATAATCGTCTCCATGCTCCAAATCCATTTTAAAGCCATTTTTAAGGCATTTCGCGCATACATGAAATGAACACATTTTTCTCCAAAACTATAACAGATGCAAGCTTGTCCTGTTTGGTGGAGATGATATTTAATAAAATAAGTAGAAATCCACTAAAAGTTTTGTTTGGTTATCTTGCAATCCCGAGATAATCGTCTCCATGCTCCAAATCCATTTTAAAGCCATTTTTAAGGCATTTCGCGCATACATGAAATGAACACATTTTTCTCCAAAACTATAACAGATGCAAGCTTGTCCTGTTTGGTGGAGATGATATTTAATAAAATAAGTAGAAATCCACTAAAAGTTTTGTTTGGTTATCTTGCAATCCCGAGATAATCGTCTCCATGCTCCAAATCCATTTTAAAGCCATTTTTAAGGCATTTCGCGCATACATGAAATGAACACATTTTTCTCCAAAACTATAACAGATGCAAGCTTGTCCTGTTTGGTGGAGATAATATTTAATAAAATAGGTAGAAATCTACTAAAAGTTTCGTTTGTTTATATTGCCATCCTGAGATAATCGTCTCCATGCTCCAAATCCATTTTAAAGCCATTTCAAAGGCATTTTGCGCATACATGAAATGAACACATTTTTCTCCAAAATTATAACACATGCAAGCTTGTCCTGTTTGGTGGAGACGATATTTAATAAAATAAGTAGAAATCCACTAAAAGTTTTGTTTGGTTATCTTGCAATCCCGAGATAATCGTCTCCATGCTCCAAATCCATTTTAAAGCCATTTTTAAGGCATTTCGCGCATACATGAAATGAACACATTTTTCTCCAAAACTATAACAGATGCAAGCTTGTCCTGTTTGGTGGAGATAATATTTAATAAAATAAGTTGAAATCTACTAAAAGTTTCGTTTGTTTATATTGCCATCCTGAGATAATCGTCTCCATGCTCCAAATCCATTTTAAAGCCATTTCAAAGGCATTTTGCGCATACATGAAATGAACACATTTTTCTCCAAAACTATAACACATGCAAGCTTGTCCTGTTTGGTGGAGATGATATTTAATAAAATAAGTAGAAATCCACTAAAAGTTTTGTTTGGTTATCTTGCAATCCCGAGATAATCGTCTCCATGCTCCAAATCCATTTTAAAGCCATTTTTAAGGCATTTCGCGCATACATGAAATGAACACATTTTTCTCCAAAACTATAACAGATGCAAGCTTGTCCTGTTTGGTGGAGATGATATTTAATAAAATAAGTAGAAATCCACTAAAAGTTTTGTTTGGTTATCTTGCAATCCCGAGATAATCGTCTCCATGCTCCAAATCCATTTTAAAGCCATTTTTAAGGCATTTCGCGCATACATGAAATGAACACATTTTTCTCCAAAACTATAACAGATGCAAGCTTGTCCTGTTTGGTGGAGATGATATTTAATAAAATAAGTAGAAATCCACTAAAAGTTTTGTTTGGTTATCTTGCAATCCCGAGATAATCGTCTCCATGCTCCAAATCCATTTTAAAGCCATTTTTAAGGCATTTCGCGCATACATGAAATGAACACATTTTTCTCCAAAACTATAACAGATGCAAGCTTGTCCTGTTTGGTGGAGATAATATTTAATAAAATAAGTAGAAATCTACTAAAAGTTTCGTTTGTTTATATTGCCATCCTGAGATAATCGTCTCCATGCTCCAAATCCATTTTAAAGCCATTTCAAAGGCATTTTGCGCATACATGAAATGAACACATTTTTCTCCAAAATTATAACACATGCAAGCTTGTCCTGTTTGGTGGAGATGATATTTAATAAAATAAGTAGAAATCCACTAAAAGTTTTGTTTGGTTATCTTGCAATCCCGAGATAATCGTCTCCATGCTCCAAATCCATTTTAAAGCCATTTTTAAGGCATTTCGCGCATACATGAAATGAACACATTTTTCTCCAAAACTATAACAGATGCAAGCTTGTCCTGTTTGGTGGAGATGATATTTAATAAAATAAGTAGAAATCCACTAAAAGTTTTGTTTGGTTATCTTGCAATCCCGAGATAATCGTCTCCATGCTCCAAATCCATTTTAAAGCCATTTTTAAGGCATTTCGCGCATACATGAAATGAACACATTTTTCTCCAAAACTATAACAGATGCAAGCTTGTCCTGTTTGGTGGAGATGATGTTTAATAAAATAAGTAGAAATCCACTAAAAGTTTTGTTTGGTTATCTTGCAATCCCGAGATAATCGTCTCCATGCTCCAAATCCATTTTAAAGCCATTTTTAAGGCATTTCGCGCATACATGAATGAACACATTTTTCTCCAAAACTATAACAGATGCAAGCTTGTCCTGTTTGGTGGAGATAATATTTAATAAAATAAGTAGAAATCTACTAAAAGTTTCGTTTGTTTATATTGCCATCCTGAGATAATCGTCTCCATGCTCCAAATCCATTTTAAAGCCATTTCAAAGGCATTTTGCGCATACATGAAATGAACACATTTTTCTCCAAAACTATAACACATGCAAGCTTGTCCTGTTTGGTGGAGATGATATTTAATAAAATAAGTAGAAATCCACTAAAAGTTTTGTTTGGTTATCTTGCAATCCCGAGATAATCGTCTCCATGCTCCAAATCCATTTTAAAGCCATTTTTAAGGCATTTCGCGCATACATGAAATGAACACATTTTTCTCCAAAACTATAACAGATGCAAGCTTGTCCTGTTTGGTGGAGATGATATTTAATAAAATAAGTAGAAATCCACTAAAAGTTTTGTTTGGTTATCTTGCAATCCCGAGATAATCGTCTCCATGCTCCAAATCCATTTTAAAGCCATTTTTAAGGCATTTCGCGCATACATGAAATGAACACATTTTTCTCCAAAACTATAACAGATGCAAGCTTGTCCTGTTTGGTGGAGATGATATTTAATAAAATAAGTAGAAATCCACTAAAAGTTTTGTTTGGTTATCTTGCAATCCCGAGATAATCCTCTCCATGCTCCAAATCCATTTTAAAGCCATTTTTAAGGCATTTCGCGCATACATGAAATGAACACATTTTTCTCCAAAACTATAACAGATGCAAGCTTGTCCTGTTTGGTGGAGATAATATTTAATAAAATAAGTAGAAATCTACTAAAAGTTTCGTTTGTTTATATTGCCATCCTGAGATAATCGTCTCCATGCTCCAAATCCATTTTAAAGCCATTTCAAAGGCATTTTGCGCATACATGAAATGAACACATTTTTCTCCAAAATTATAACACATGCAAGCTTGTCCTGTTTGGTGGAGATGATATTTAATAAAATAAGTAGAAATCCACTAAAAGTTTTGTTTGGTTATCTTGCAATCCCGAGATAATCGTCTCCATGCTCCAAATCCATTTTAAAGCCATTTTTAAGGCATTTCGCGCATACATGAAATGAACACATTTTTCTCCAAAACTATAACAGATGCAAGCTTGTCCTGTTTGGTGGAGATGATATTTAATAAAATAAGTAGAAATCCACTAAAAGTTTTGTTTGGTTATCTTGCAATCCCGAGATAATCGTCTCCATGCTCCAAATCCATTTTAAAGCCATTTTTAAGGCATTTCGCGCATACATGAAATGAACACATTTTTCTCCAAAACTATAACAGATGCAAGCTTGTCCTGTTTGGTGGAGATAATATTTAATAAAATAAGTTGAAATCTACTAAAAGTTTCGTTTGTTTATATTGCCATCCTGAGATAATCGTCTCCATGCTCCAAATCCATTTTAAAGCCATTTCAAAGGCATTTTGCGCATACATGAAATGAACACATTTTTCTCCAAAACTATAACACATGCAAGCTTGTCCTGTTTGGTGGAGATGATATTTAATAAAATAAGTAGAAATCCACTAAAAGTTTTGTTTGGTTATCTTGCAATCCCGAGATAATCGTCTCCATGCTCCAAATCCATTTTAAAGCCATTTTTAAGGCATTTCGCGCATACATGAAATGAACACATTTTTCTCCAAAACTATAACAGATGCAAGCTTGTCCTGTTTGGTGGAGATGATATTTAATAAAATAAGTAGAAATCCACTAAAAGTTTTGTTTGGTTATCTTGCAATCCCGAGATAATCGTCTCCATGCTCCAAATCCATTTTAAAGCCATTTTTAAGGCATTTCGCGCATACATGAAATGAACACATTTTTCTCCAAAACTATAACAGATGCAAGCTTGTCCTGTTTGGTGGAGATGATATTTAATAAAATAAGTAGAAATCCACTAAAAGTTTTGTTTGGTTATCTTGCAATCCCGAGATAATCGTCTCCATGCTCCAAATCCATTTTAAAGCCATTTTTAAGGCATTTCGCGCATACATGAAATGAACACATTTTTCTCCAAAACTATAACAGATGCAAGCTTGTCCTGTTTGGTGGAGATAATAATTAATAAAATAAGTAGAAATCTACTAAAAGTTTCGTTTGTTTATATTGCCATCCTGAGATAATCGTCTCCATGCTCCAAATCCATTTTAAAGCCATTTCAAAGGCATTTTGCGCATACATGAAATGAACACATTTTTCTCCAAAATTATAACACATGCAAGCTTGTCCTGTTTGGTGGAGATGATATTTAATAAAATAAGTAGAAATCCACTAAAAGTTTTGTTTGGTTATCTTGCAATCCCGAGATAATCGTCTCCATGCTCCAAATCCATTTTAAAGCCATTTTTAAGGCATTTCGCGCATACATGAAATGAACACATTTTTCTCCAAAACTATAACAGATGCAAGCTTGTCCTGTTTGGTGGAGATGATATTTAATAAAATAAGTAGAAATCCACTAAAAGTTTTGTTTGGTTATCTTGCAATCCCGAGATAATCGTCTCCATGCTCCAAATCCATTTTAAAGCCATTTTTAAGGCATTTCGTGCATACATGAAATGAACACATTTTTCTCCAAAACTATAACAGATGCAAGCTTGTCCTGTTTGGTGGAGATAATATTTAATAAAATAAGTTGAAATCTACTAAAAGTTTCGTTTGTTTATATTGCCATCCTGAGATAATCGTCTCCATGCTCCAAATCCATTTTAAAGCCATTTCAAAGGCATTTTGCGCATACATGAAATGAACACATTTTTCTCCAAAACTATAACACATGCAAGCTTGTCCTGTTTGGTGGAGATGATATTTAATAAAATAAGTAGAAATCCACTAAAAGTTTTGTTTGGTTATCTTGCAATCCCGAGATAATCGTCTCCATGCTCCAAATCCATTTTAAAGCCATTTTTAAGGCATTTCGCGCATTCATGAAATGAACACATTTTTCTCCAAAACTATAACAGATGCAAGCTTGTCCTGTTTGGTGGAGATGATATTTAATAAAATAAGTAGAAATCCACTAAAAGTTTTGTTTGGTTATCTTGCAATCCCGAGATAATCGTCTCCATGCTCCAAATCCATTTTAAAGCCATTTTTAAGGCATTTCGCGCATACATGAAATGAACACATTTTTCTCCAAAACTATAACAGATGCAAGCTTGTCCTGTTTGGTGGAGATAATATTTAATAAAATAAGTAGAAATCTACTAAAAGTTTCGTTTGTTTATATTGCCATCCTGAGATAATCGTCTCCATGCTCCAAATCCATTTTAAAGCCATTTCAAAGGCATTTTGCGCATACATGAAATGAACACATTTTTCTCCAAAACTATAACACATGCAAGCTTGTCCTGTTTGGTGGAGATGATATTTAATAAAATAAGTAGAAATCCACTAAAAGTTTTGTTTGGTTATCTTGCAATCCCGAGATAATCGTCTCCATGCTCCAAATCCATTTTAAAGCCATTTTTAAGGCATTTCGCGCATACATGAAATGAACACATTTTTCTCCAAAACTATAACAGATGCAAGCTTGTCCTGTTTGGTGGAGATGATATTTAATAAAATAAGTAGAAATCCACTAAAAGTTTTGTTTGGTTATCTTGCAATCCCGAGATAATCGTCTCCATGCTCCAAATCCATTTTAAAGCCATTTTTAAGGCATTTCGCGCATACATGAAATGAACACATTTTTCTCCAAAACTATAACAGATGCAAGCTTGTCCTGTTTGGTGGAGATGATATTTAATAAAATAAGTAGAAATCCACTAAAAGTTTTGTTTGGTTATCTTGCAATCCCGAGATAATCGTCTCCATGCTCCAAATCCATTTTAAAGCCATTTTTAAGGCATTTCGCGCATACATGAAATGAACACATTTTTCTCCAAAACTATAACACATGCAAGCTTGTCCTGTTTGGTGGAGATGATATTTAATAAAATAAGTAGAAATCCACTAAAAGTTTTGTTTGGTTATCTTGCAATCCCGAGATAATCGTCTCCATGCTCCAAATCCATTTTAAAGCCATTTTTAAGGCATTTCGCGCATACATGAAATGAACACATTTTTCTCCAAAACTATAACAGATGCAAGCTTGTCCTGTTTGGTGGAGATGATATTTAATAAAATAAGTAGAAATCCACTAAAAGTTTTGTTTGGTTATCTTGCAATCCCGAGATAATCGTCTCCATGCTCCAAATCCATTTTAAAGCCATTTTTAAGGCATTTCGCGCATACATGAAATGAACACATTTTTCTCCAAAACTATAACAGATGCAAGCTTGTCCTGTTTGGTGGAGATGATATTTAATAAAATAAGTAGAAATCCACTAAAAGTTTTGTTTGGTTATCTTGCAATCCCGAGATAATCCTCTCCATGCTCCAAATCCATTTTAAAGCCATTTTTAAGGCATTTCGCGCATACATGAAATGAACACATTTTTCTCCAAAACTATAACAGATGCAAGCTTGTCCTGTTTGGTGGAGATAATATTTAATAAAATAAGTAGAAATCTACTAAAAGTTTCGTTTGTTTATATTGCCATCCTGAGATAATCGTCTCCATGCTCCAAATCCATTTTAAAGCCATTTCAAAGGCATTTTGCGCATACATGAAATGAACACATTTTTCTCCAAAATTATAACACATGCAAGCTTGTCCTGTTTGGTGGAGATGATATTTAATAAAATAAGTAGAAATCCACTAAAAGTTTTGTTTGGTTATCTTGCAATCCCGAGATAATCGTCTCCATGCTCCAAATCCATTTTAAAGCCATTTTTAAGGCATTTCGCGCATACATGAAATGAACACATTTTTCTCCAAAACTATAACAGATGCAAGCTTGTCCTGTTTGGTGGAGATGATATTTAATAAAATAAGTAGAAATCCACTAAAAGTTTTGTTTGGTTATCTTGCAATCCCGAGATAATCGTCTCCATGCTCCAAATCCATTTTAAAGCCATTTTTAAGGCATTTCGCGCATACATGAAATGAACACATTTTTCTCCAAAACTATAACAGATGCAAGCTTGTCCTGTTTGGTGGAGATAATATTTAATAAAATAAGTTGAAATCTACTAAAAGTTTCGTTTGTTTATATTGCCATCCTGAGATAATCGTCTCCATGCTCCAAATCCATTTTAAAGCCATTTCAAAGGCATTTTGCGCATACATGAAATGAACACATTTTTCTCCAAAACTATAACACATGCAAGCTTGTCCTGTTTGGTGGAGATGATATTTAATAAAATAAGTAGAAATCCACTAAAAGTTTTGTTTGGTTATCTTGCAATCCCGAGATAATCGTCTCCATGCTCCAAATCCATTTTAAAGCCATTTTTAAGGCATTTCGCGCATACATGAAATGAACACATTTTTCTCCAAAACTATAACAGATGCAAGCTTGTCCTGTTTGGTGGAGATGATATTTAATAAAATAAGTAGAAATCCACTAAAAGTTTTGTTTGGTTATCTTGCAATCCCGAGATAATCGTCTCCATGCTCCAAATCCATTTTAAAGCCATTTTTAAGGCATTTCGCGCATACATGAAATGAACACATTTTTCTCCAAAACTATAACAGATGCAAGCTTGTCCTGTTTGGTGGAGATGATATTTAATAAAATAAGTAGAAATCCACTAAAAGTTTTGTTTGGTTATCTTGCAATCCCGAGATAATCGTCTCCATGCTCCAAATCCATTTTAAAGCCATTTTTAAGGCATTTCGCGCATACATGAAATGAACACATTTTTCTCCAAAACTATAACAGATGCAAGCTTGTCCTGTTTGGTGGAGATAATAATTAATAAAATAAGTAGAAATCTACTAAAAGTTTCGTTTGTTTATATTGCCATCCTGAGATAATCGTCTCCATGCTCCAAATCCATTTTAAAGCCATTTCAAAGGCATTTTGCGCATACATGAAATGAACACATTTTTCTCCAAAATTATAACACATGCAAGCTTGTCCTGTTTGGTGGAGATGATATTTAATAAAATAAGTAGAAATCCACTAAAAGTTTTGTTTGGTTATCTTGCAATCCCGAGATAATCGTCTCCATGCTCCAAATCCATTTTAAAGCCATTTTTAAGGCATTTCGCGCATACATGAAATGAACACATTTTTCTCCAAAACTATAACAGATGCAAGCTTGTCCTGTTTGGTGGAGATGATATTTAATAAAATAAGTAGAAATCCACTAAAAGTTTTGTTTGGTTATCTTGCAATCCCGAGATAATCGTCTCCATGCTCCAAATCCATTTTAAAGCCATTTTTAAGGCATTTCGTGCATACATGAAATGAACACATTTTTCTCCAAAACTATAACAGATGCAAGCTTGTCCTGTTTGGTGGAGATAATATTTAATAAAATAAGTTGAAATCTACTAAAAGTTTCGTTTGTTTATATTGCCATCCTGAGATAATCGTCTCCATGCTCCAAATCCATTTTAAAGCCATTTCAAAGGCATTTTGCGCATACATGAAATGAACACATTTTTCTCCAAAACTATAACACATGCAAGCTTGTCCTGTTTGGTGGAGATGATATTTAATAAAATAAGTAGAAATCCACTAAAAGTTTTGTTTGGTTATCTTGCAATCCCGAGATAATCGTCTCCATGCTCCAAATCCATTTTAAAGCCATTTTTAAGGCATTTCGCGCATTCATGAAATGAACACATTTTTCTCCAAAACTATAACAGATGCAAGCTTGTCCTGTTTGGTGGAGATGATATTTAATAAAATAAGTAGAAATCCACTAAAAGTTTTGTTTGGTTATCTTGCAATCCCGAGATAATCGTCTCCATGCTCCAAATCCATTTTAAAGCCATTTTTAAGGCATTTCGCGCATACATGAAATGAACACATTTTTCTCCAAAACTATAACAGATGCAAGCTTGTCCTGTTTGGTGGAGATAATATTTAATAAAATAAGTAGAAATCTACTAAAAGTTTCGTTTGTTTATATTGCCATCCTGAGATAATCGTCTCCATGCTCCAAATCCATTTTAAAGCCATTTCAAAGGCATTTTGCGCATACATGAAATGAACACATTTTTCTCCAAAACTATAACACATGCAAGCTTGTCCTGTTTGGTGGAGATGATATTTAATAAAATAAGTAGAAATCCACTAAAAGTTTTGTTTGGTTATCTTGCAATCCCGAGATAATCGTCTCCATGCTCCAAATCCATTTTAAAGCCATTTTTAAGGCATTTCGCGCATACATGAAATGAACACATTTTTCTCCAAAACTATAACAGATGCAAGCTTGTCCTGTTTGGTGGAGATGATATTTAATAAAATAAGTAGAAATCCACTAAAAGTTTTGTTTGGTTATCTTGCAATCCCGAGATAATCGTCTCCATGCTCCAAATCCATTTTAAAGCCATTTTTAAGGCATTTCGCGCATACATGAAATGAACACATTTTTCTCCAAAACTATAACAGATGCAAGCTTGTCCTGTTTGGTGGAGATGATATTTAATAAAATAAGTAGAAATCCACTAAAAGTTTTGTTTGGTTATCTTGCAATCCCGAGATAATCGTCTCCATGCTCCAAATCCATTTTAAAGCCATTTTTAAGGCATTTCGCGCATACATGAAATGAACACATTTTTCTCCAAAACTATAACAGATGCAAGCTTGTCCTGTTTGGTGGAGATGATATTTAATAAAATAAGTAGAAATCCACTAAAAGTTTTGTTTGGTTATCTTGCAATCCCGAGATAATCGTCTCCATGCTCCAAATCCATTTTAAAGCCATTTCAAAGGCATTTTGCGCATACATGAAATGAACACATTTTTCTCCAAAACTATAACACATGCAAGCTTGTCCTGTTTGGTGGAGATGATATTTAATAAAATAAGTAGAAATCCACTAAAAGTTTTGTTTGGTTATCTTGCAATCCCGAGATAATCGTCTCCATGCTCCAAATCCATTTTAAAGCCATTTTTAAGGCATTTCGCGCATACATGAAATGAACACATTTTTCTCCAAAACTATAACAGATGCAAGCTTGTCCTGTTTGGTGGAGATAATATTTAATAAAATAAGTAGAAATCTACTAAAAGTTTCGTTTGTTTATATTGCCATCCTGAGATAATCGTCTCCATGCTCCAAATCCATTTTAAAGCCATTTCAAAGGCATTTTGCGCATACATGAAATGAACACATTTTTCTCCAAAACTATAACACATGCAAGCTTGTCCTGTTTGGTGGAGATGATATTTAATAAAATAAGTAGAAATCCACTAAAAGTTTTGTTTGGTTATCTTGCAATCCCGAGATAATCGTCTCCATGCTCCAAATCCATTTTAAAGCCATTTTTAAGGCATTTCGCGCATACATGAAATGAACACATTTTTCTCCAAAACTATAACAGATGCAAGCTTGTCCTGTTTGGTGGAGATAATATTTAATAAAATAAGTAGAAATCTACTAAAAGTTTCGTTTGTTTATATTGCCATCCTGAGATAATCGTCTCCATGCTCCAAATCCATTTTAAAGCCATTTCAAAGGCATTTTGCGCATACATGAAATGAACACATTTTTCTCCAAAATTATAACACATGCAAGCTTGTCCTGTTTGGTGGAGATGATATTTAATAAAATAAGTAGAAATCCACTAAAAGTTTTGTTTGGTTATCTTGCAATCCCGAGATAATCGTCTCCATGCTCCAAATCCATTTTAAAGCCATTTTTAAGGCATTTCGCGCATACATGAAATGAACACATTTTTCTCCAAAACTATAACAGATGCAAGCTTGTCCTGTTTGGTGGAGATGATATTTAATAACATAAGTAGAAATCCACTAAAAGTTTTGTTTGGTTATCTTGCAATCCCGAGATAATCGTCTCCATGCTCCAAATCCATTTTAAAGCCATTTTTAAGGCATTTCGCGCATACATGAAATGAACACATTTTTCTCCAAAACTATAACAGATGCAAGCTTGTCCTGTTTGGTGGAGATAATATTTAATAAAATAAGTAGAAATCTACTAAAAGTTTCGTTTGTTTATATTGCCATCCTGAGATAATCGTCTCCATGCTCCAAATCCATTTTAAAGCCATTTCAAAGGCATTTTGCGCATACATGAAATGAACACATTTTTCTCCAAAACTATAACACATACAAGCTTGTCCTGTTTGGTGGAGATGATATTTAATAAAATAAGTAGAAATCCACTAAAAGTTTTGTTTGGTTATCTTGCAATCCCGAGATAATCGTCTCCATGCTCCAAATCCATTTTAAAGCCATTTTTAAGGCATTTCGCGCATACATGAAATGAACACATTTTTCTCCAAAACTATAACAGATGCAAGCTTGTCCTGTTTGGTGGAGATGATATTTAATAAAATAAGTAGAAATCCACTAAAAGTTTTGTTTGGTTATCTTGCAATCCCGAGATAATCGTCTCCATGCTCCAAATCCATTTTAAAGCCATTTTTAAGGCATTTCGCGCATACATGAAATGAACACATTTTTCTCCAAAACTATAACACATGCAAGCTTGTCCTGTTTGGTGGAGATGATATTTAATAAAATAAGTAGAAATCCACTAAAAGTTTTGTTTGGTTATCTTGCAATCCCGAGATAATCGTCTCCATGCTCCAAATCCATTTTAAAGCCATTTTTAAGGCATTTCGCGCATACATGAAATGAACACATTTTTCTCCAAAACTATAACAGATGCAAGCTTGTCCTGTTTGGTGGAGATAATATTTAATAAAATAAGTAGAAATCTACTAAAAGTTTCGTTTGTTTATATTGCCATCCTGAGATAATCGTCTCCATGCTCCAAATCCATTTTAAAGCCATTTCAAAGGCATTTTGCGCATACATGAAATGAACACATTTTTCTCCAAAATTATAACACATGCAAGCTTGTCCTGTTTGGTGGAGATGATATTTAATAAAATAAGTAGAAATCCACTAAAAGTTTTGTTTGGTTATCTTGCAATCCCGAGATAATCGTCTCCATGCTCCAAATCCATTTTAAAGCCATTTTTAAGGCATTTCGCGCATACATGAAATGAACACATTTTTCTCCAAAACTATAACAGATGCAAGCTTGTCCTGTTTGGTGGAGATGATATTTAATAACATAAGTAGAAATCCACTAAAAGTTTTGTTTGGTTATCTTGCAATCCCGAGATAATCGTCTCCATGCTCCAAATCCATTTTAAAGCCATTTTTAAGGCATTTCGCGCATACATGAAATGAACACATTTTTCTCCAAAACTATAACAGATGCAAGCTTGTCCTGTTTGGTGGAGATAATATTTAATAAAATAAGTAGAAATCTACTAAAAGTTTCGTTTGTTTATATTGCCATCCTGAGATAATCGTCTCCATGCTCCAAATCCATTTTAAAGCCATTTCAAAGGCATTTTGCGCATACATGAAATGAACACATTTTTCTCCAAAACTATAACACATACAAGCTTGTCCTGTTTGGTGGAGATGATATTTAATAAAATAAGTAGAAATCCACTAAAAGTTTTGTTTGGTTATCTTGCAATCCCGAGATAATCGTCTCCATGCTCCAAATCCATTTTAAAGCCATTTTTAAGGCATTTCGCGCATACATGAAATGAACACATTTTTCTCCAAAACTATAACAGATGCAAGCTTGTCCTGTTTGGTGGAGATGATATTTAATAAAATAAGTAGAAATCCACTAAAAGTTTTGTTTGGTTATCTTGCAATCCCGAGATAATCGTCTCCATGCTCCAAATCCATTTTAAAGCCATTTTTAAGGCATTTCGCGCATACATGAAATGAACACATTTTTCTCCAAAACTATAACAGATGCAAGCTTGTCCTGTTTGGTGGAGATGATATTTAATAAAATAAGTAGAAATCCACTAAAAGTTTTGTTTGGTTATCTTGCAATCCCGAGATAATCGTCTCCATGCTCCAAATCCATTTTAAAGCCATTTTTAAGGCATTTCGCGCATACATGAAATGAACACATTTTTCTCCAAAACTATAACAGATGCAAGCTTGTCCTGTTTGGTGGAGATGATATTTAATAAAATAAGTAGAAATCCACTAAAAGTTTTGTTTGGTTATCTTGCAATCCCGAGATAATCGTCTCCATGCTCCAAATCCATTTTAAAGCCATTTCAAAGGCATTTTGCGCATACATGAAATGAACACATTTTTCTCCAAAACTATAACACATGCAAGCTTGTCCTGTTTGGTGGAGATGATATTTAATAAAATAAGTAGAAATCCACTAAAAGTTTTGTTTGGTTATCTTGCAATCCCGAGATAATCGTCTCCATGCTCCAAATCCATTTTAAAGCCATTTTTAAGGCATTTCGCGCATACATGAAATGAACACATTTTTCTCCAAAACTATAACAGATGCAAGCTTGTCCTGTTTGGTGGAGATAATATTTAATAAAATAAGTAGAAATCTACTAAAAGTTTCGTTTGTTTATATTGCCATCCTGAGATAATCGTCTCCATGCTCCAAATCCATTTTAAAGCCATTTCAAAGGCATTTTGCGCATACATGAAATGAACACATTTTTCTCCAAAACTATAACACATGCAAGCTTGTCCTGTTTGGTGGAGATGATATTTAATAAAATAAGTAGAAATCCACTAAAAGTTTTGTTTGGTTATCTTGCAATCCCGAGATAATCGTCTCCATGCTCCAAATCCATTTTAAAGCCATTTTTAAGGCATTTCGCGCATACATGAAATGAACACATTTTTCTCCAAAACTATAACAGATGCAAGCTTGTCCTGTTTGGTGGAGATGATATTTAATAAAATAAGTAGAAATCCACTAAAAGTTTTGTTTGGTTATCTTGCAATCCCGAGATAATCGTCTCCATGCTCCAAATCCATTTTAAAGCCATTTTTAAGGCATTTCGCGCATACATGAAATGAACACATTTTTCTCCAAAACTATAACAGATGAAAGCTTGTCCTGTTTGGTGGAGATGATATTTAATAAAATAAGTAGAAATCCACTAAAAGTTTTGTTTGGTTATATTGCAATCCCGAGATAATCGTCTCCATGCTCCAAATCCATTTTAAAGCCATTTTTAAGGCATTTCGCGCATACATGAAATGAACACATTTTTCTCCAAAACTATAACAGATGCAAGCTTGTCCTGTTTGGTGGAGATGATATTTAATAAAATAAGTAGAAATCCACTAAAAGTTTTGTTTGGTTATCTTGCAATCCCGAGATAATCGTCTCCATGCTCCAAATCCATTTTAAAGCCATTTTTAAGGCATTTCGCGCATACATGAAATGAACACATTTTTCTCCAAAACTATAACAGATGCAAGCTTGTCCTGTTTGGTGGAGATGATATTTAATAAAATAAGTAGAAATCCACTAAAAGTTTTGTTTGGTTATCTTGCAATCCCGAGATAATCGTCTGCATGCTCCAAATCCATTTTAAAGCCATTTTTAAGGCATTTCGCGCATACATGAAATGAACACATTTTTCTCCAAAACTATAACACATGCAAGCTTGTCCTGTTTGGTGGAGATGATATTTAATAAAATAAGTAGAAATCCACTAAAAGTTTTGTTTGGTTATCTTGCAATCCCGAGATAATCGTCTCCATGCTCCAAATCCATTTTAAAGCCATTTTTAAGGCATTTCGCGCATACATGAAATGAACACATTTTTCTCCAAAACTATAACAGATGCAAGCTTGTCCTGTTTGGTGGAGATGATATTTAATAAAATAAGTAGAAATCCACTAAAAGTTTTGTTTGGTTATCTTGCAATCCCGAGATAATCGTCTCCATGCTCCAAATCCATTTTAAAGCCATTTTTAAGGCATTTCGCGCATACATGAAATGAACACATTTTTCTCCAAAACTATAACAGATGCAAGCTTGTCCTGTTTGGTGGAGATAATATTTAATAAAATAAGTAGAAATCTACTAAAAGTTTCGTTTGTTTATATTGCCATCCTGAGATAATCGTCTCCATGCTCCAAATCCATTTTAAAGCCATTTCAAAGGCATTTTGCGCATACATGAAATGAACACATTTTTCTCCAAAACTATAACACATGCAAGCTTGTCCTGTTTGGTGGAGATGATATTTAATAAAATAAGTAGAAATCCACTAAAAGTTTTGTTTGGTTATCTTGCAATCCCGAAATAATCGTCTCCATGCTCCAAATCCATTTTAAAGCCATTTTTAAGGCATTTCGCGCATACATGAAATGAACACATTTTTCTCCAAAACTATAACACATGCAAGCTTGTCCTGTTTGGTGGAGATGATATTTAATAAAATAAGTAGAAATCCACTAAAAGTTTTGTTTGGTTATCTTGCAATCCCGAGATAATCGTCTCCATGCTCCAAATGTATTTTAAAGCCATTTTTAAGGCATTTCGCGCATACATGAAATGAACACATTTTTCTCCAAAACTATAACAGATGCAAGCTTGTCCTGTTTGGTGGAGATGATATTTAATAAAATAAGTAGAAATCCACTAAAAGTTTTGTTTGGTTATCTTGCAATCCCGAGATAATCGTCTCCATGCTCCAAATCCATTTTAAAGCCATTTTTAAGGCATTTCGCGCATACATGAAATGAACACATTTTTCTCCAAAACTATAACAGATGCAAGCTTGTCCTGTTTGGTGGAGATAATATTTAATAAAATAAGTAGAAATCTACTAAAAGTTTCGTTTGTTTATATTGCCATCCTGAGATAATCGTCTCCATGCTCCAAATCCATTTTAAAGCCATTTCAAAGGCATTTTGCGCATACATGAAATGAACACATTTTTCTCCAAAACTATAACACATGCAAGCTTGTCCTGTTTGGTGGAGATGATATTTAATAAAATAAGTAGAAATCCACTAAAAGTTTTGTTTGGTTATCTTGCAATCCCGAGATAATCGTCTCCATGCTCCAAATCCATTTTAAAGCCATTTTTAAGGCATTTCGCGCATACATGAAATGAACACATTTTTCTCCAAAACTATAACAGATGCAAGCTTGTCCTGTTTGGTGGAGATGATATTTAATAAAATAAGTAAAAATCCACTAAAAGTTTTGTTTGGTTATCTTGCAATCCCGAGATAATCGTCTCCATGCTCCAAATCCATTTTAAAGCCATTTTTAAGGCATTTCGCGCATACATGAAATGAACACATTTTTCTCCAAAACTATAACAGATGCACGCTTGTCCTGTTTGGTGGAGAGGATATTTAATAAAATAAGTAGAAATCCACTAAAAGTTTTGTTTGGTTATCTTGCAATCCCGAGATAATCGTCTCCATGCTCCAAATCCATTTTAAAGCCATTTTTAAGGCATTTCGCGCATACATGAAATGAACACATTTTTCTCCAAAACTATAACAGATGCAAGCTTGTCCTGTTTGGTGGAGATGATATTTAATAAAATAAGTAGAAATCCACTAAAAGTTTTGTTTGGTTATCTTGCAATCCCGAGATAATCGTCTCCATGCTCCAAATCCATTTTAAAGCCATTTTTAAGGCATTTCGCGCATACATGAAATGAACACATTTTTCTCCAAAACTATAACAGATGCAAGCTTGTCCTGTTTGGTGGAGATAATATTTAATAAAATAAGTAGAAATCTACTAAAAGTTTCGTTTGTTTATATTGCCATCCTGAGATAATCGTCTCCATGCTCCAAATCCATTTTAAAGCCATTTTTAAGGCATTTCGCGCATACATGAAATGAACACATTTTTCTCCAAAACTATAACAGATGCAAGCTTGTCCTGTTTGGTGGAGATGATATTTAATAAAATAAGTAGAAATCCACTAAAAGTTTTGTTTGGTTATATTGCAATCCCGAGATAATCGTCTCCATGCTCCAAATCCATTTTAAAGCCATTTTTAAGGCATTTCGCGCATACATGAAATGAACACATTTTTCTCCAAAACTATAACAGATGCAAGCTTGTCCTGTTTGGTGGAGATGATATTTAATAAAATAAGTAGAAATCCACTAAAAGTTTTGTTTGGTTATCTTGCAATCCCGAGATAATCGTCTCCATGCGCCAAATCCATTTTAAAGCCATTTTTAAGGCATTTCGCGCATACATGAAATGAACACATTTTTCTCCAAAACTATAACAGATGCAAGCTTGTCCTGTTTGGTGGAGATAATATTTAATAAAATAAGTAGAAATCTACTAAAAGTTTCGTTTGTTTATATTGCCATCCTGAGATAATCGTCTCCATGCTCCAAATCCATTTTAAAGCCATTTTTAAGGCATTTCGCGCATACATGAAATGAACACATTTTTCTCCAAAACTATAACAGATGCAAGCTTGTCCTGTTTGGTGGAGATAATATTTAATAAAATAAGTAGAAATCTACTAAAAGTTTCGTTTGTTTATATTGCCATCCTGAGATAATCGTCTCCATGCTCCAAATCCATTTTAAAGCCATTTCAAAGGCATTTTGCGCATACATGAAATGAACACATTTTTCTCCAAAACTATAACACATGCAAGCTTGTCCTGTTTGGTGGAGATGATATTTAATAAAATAAGTAGAAATCCACTAAAAGTTTTGTTTGGTTATCTTGCAATCCCGAGATAATCGTCTCCATGCTCCAAATCCATTTTAAAGCCATTTTTAAGGCATTTCGCGCATACATGAAATGAACACATTTTTCTCCAAAACTATAACAGATGCAAGCTTGTCCTGTTTGGTGGAGATGATATTTAATAAAATAAGTAGAAATCCACTAAAAGTTTTGTTTGGTTATCTTGCAATCCCGAGATAATCGTCTCCATGCTCCAAATCCATTTTAAAGCCATTTTTAAGGCATTTCGCGCATACATGAAATGAACACATTTTTCTCCAAAACTATAACAGATGCAAGCTTGTCCTGTTTGGTGGAGATAATATTTAATAAAATAAGTAGAAATCTACTAAAAGTTTCGTTTGTTTATATTGCCATCCTGAGATAATCGTCTCCATGCTCCAAATCCATTTTAAAGCCATTTTTAAGGCATTTCGCGCATACATGAAATGAACACATTTTTCTCCAAAACTATAACAGATGCAAGCTTGTCCTGTTTGGTGGAGATGATATTTAATAAAATAAGTAGAAATCCACTAAAAGTTTTGTTTGGTTATATTGCAATCCCGAGATAATCGTCTCCATGCTAAAAAACCATTTTAAAGCCATTTTTAAGGCATTTCGCGCATACATGAAATGAACACATTTTTCTCCAAAACTATAACAGATGCAAGCTTGTCCTGTTTGGTGGAGATGATATTTAATAAAATAAGTAGAAATCCACTAAAAGTTTTGTTTGGTTATCTTGCAATCCCGAGATAATCGTCTCCATGCTCCAAATCCATTTTAAAGCCATTTTTAAGGCATTTCGCGCATACATGAAATGAACACATTTTTCTCCAAAACTATAACAGATGCAAGCTTGTCCTGTTTGGTGGAGATGATATTTAATAAAATAAGTAGAAATCCACTAAAAGTTTTGTTTGGTTATCTTGCAATCCCGAGATAATCGTCTCCATGCTCCAAATCCATTTTAAAGCCATTTTTAAGGCATTTCGCGCATACATGAAATGAACACATTTTTCTCCAAAACTATAACAGATGCAAGCTTGTCCTGTTTGGTGGAGATAATATTTAATAAAATAAGTAGAAATCTACTAAAAGTTTCGTTTGTTTATATTGCCATCCTGAGATAATCGTCTCCATGCTCCAAATCCATTTTAAAGCCATTTCAAAGGCATTTTGCGCATACATGAAATGAACACATTTTTCTCCAAAACTATAACAGATGCAAGCTTGTCCTGTTTGGTGGAGATAATATTTAATAAAATAAGTAGAAATCTACTAAAAGTTTCGTTTGTTTATATTGCCATCCTGAGATAATCGTCTCCATGCTCCAAATCCATTTTAAAGCCATTTTTAAGGCATTTCGCGCATACATGAAATGAACACATTTTTCTCCAAAACTATAACAGATGCAAGCTTGTCCTGTTTGGTGGAGATGATATTTAATAAAATAAGTAGAAATCCACTAAAAGTTTTGTTAGGTTATATTGCAATCCCGAGATAATCGTCTCCATGCTCCAAATCCATTTTAAAGCCATTTTAAGGCATTTCGCGCATACATGAAATGAACACATTTTTCTCCAAAACTATAACAGATGCAAGCTTGTCCTGTTTGGTGGAGATGATATTTAATAAAATAAGTAGAAATCCACTAAAAGTTTTGTTTGGTTATCTTGCAATCCCGAGATAATCGTCTCCATGCTCCAAATCCATTTTAAAGCCATTTTTAAGGCATTTCGCGCATACATGAAATGAACACATTTTTCTCCAAAACTATAACAGATGCAAGCTTGTCCTGTTTGGTGGAGATGATATTTAATAAAATAAGTAGAAATCTACTAAAAGTTTCGTTTGTTTATATTGCCATCCTGAGATAATCGTCTCCATGCTCCAAATCCATTTTAAAGCCATTTTTAAGGCATTTCGCGCATACATGAAATGAACACATTTTTCTCCAAAACTATAACAGATGCAAGCTTGTCCTGTTTGGTGGAGATGATATTTAATAAAATAAGTAGAAATCCACTAAAAGTTTTGTTTGGTTATATTGCAATCCCGAGATAATCGTCTCCATGCTCCAAATCCATTTTAAAGCCATTTTTAAGGCATTTCGCGCATACATGAAATGAACACATTTTTCTCCAAAACTATAACAGATGCAAGCTTGTCCTGTTTGGTGGAGATGATATTTAATAAAATAAGTAGAAATCGACTAAAAGTTTTGTTTGGTTATCTTGCAATCCCGAGATAATCGTCTCCATGCTCCAAATCCATTTTAAAGCCATTTTTAAGGCATTTCGCGCATACATGAAATGAACACATTTTTCTCCAAAACTATAACAGATGCAAGCTTGTCCTGTTTGGTGGAGATGATATTTAATAAAATAAGTAGAAATCCACTAAAAGTTTTGTTTGGTTATCTTGCAATCCCGAGATAATCGTCTCCATGCTCCAAATCCATTTTAAAGCCATTTTTAAGGCATTTCGCGCATACATGAAATGAACACATTTTTCTCCAAAACTATAACAGATGCAAGCTTGTCCTGTTTGGTGGAGATAATATTTAATAAAATAAGTAGAAATCTACTAAAAGTTTTGTTTGTTTATATTGCCATCCTGAGATAATCGTCTCCATGCTCCAAATCCATTTTAAAGCCATTTCAAAGGCATTTTGCGCATACATGAAATGAACACATTTTTCTCCAAAACTATAACAGATGCAAGCTTGTCCTGTTTGGTGGAGATGATATTTAATAAAATAAGTAGAAATCCACTAAAAGTTTTGTTTGGTTATCTTGCAATCCCGAGATAATCGTCTCCATGCTCCAAATCCATTTTAAAGCCATTTTTAAGGCATTTCGCGCATACATGAAATGAACACATTTTTCTCCAAAACTATAACAGATGCAAGCTTGTCCTGTTTGGTGGAGATGATATTTAATAAAATAAGTAGAAATCCACTAAAAGTTTTGTTTGGTTATCTTGCAATCCCGAGATAATCGTCTCCATGCTCCAAATCCATTTTAAAGCCATTTTTAAGGCATTTCGCGCATACATGAAATGAACACATTTTTCTCCAAAACTATAACAGATGCAAGCTTGTCCTGTTTGGTGGAGATAATATTTAATAAAATAAGTAGAAATCTACTAAAAGTTTTGTTTGTTTATATTGCCATCCTGAGATAATCGTCTCCATGCTCCAAATCCATTTTAAAGCCATTTCAAAGGCATTTTGCGCATACATGAAATGAACACATTTTTCTCCAAAACTATAACACATGCAAGCTTGTCCTGTTTGGTGGAGATGATATTTAATAAAATAAGTAGAAATCCACTAAAAGTTTTGTTTGGTTATCTTGCAATCCCGAGATAATCGTCTCCATGCTCCAAATCCATTTTAAAGCCATTTTTAAGGCATTTCGCGCATACATGAAATGAACACATTTTTCTCCAAAACTATAACAGATGCAAGCTTGTCCTGTTTGGTGGAGATGATATTTAATAAAATAAGTAGAAATCCACTAAAAGTTTTGTTTGGTTATCTTGCAATCCCGAGATAATCGTCTCCATGCTCCAAATCCATTTTAAAGCCATTTTTAAGGCATTTCGCGCATACATGAAATGAACACATTTTTCTCCAAAACTATAACAGATGCAAGCTTGTCCTGTTTGGTGGAGATGATATTTAATAAAATAAGTAGAAATCCACTAAAAGTTTTGTTTGGTTATCTTGCAATCCCGAGATAATCGTCTCCATGCTCCAAATCCATTTAAAGCCATTTTTAAGGCATTTCGCGCATACATGAAATGAACACATTTTTCTCCAAAACTATAACAGATGCAAGCTTGTCCTGTTTGGTGGAGATGATATTTAATAAAATAAGTAGAAATCCACTAAAAGTTTTGTTTGGTTATCTTGCAATCCCGAGATAATCGTCTCCATGCTCCAAATCCATTTTAAAGCCATTTCAAAGGCATTTTGCGCATACATGAAATGAACACATTTTTCTCCAAAACTATAACACATGCAAGCTTGTCCTGTTTGGTGGAGATGATATTTAATAAAATAAGTAGAAATCCACTAAAAGTTTTGTTTGGTTATCTTGCAATCCCGAGATAATCGTCTCCATGCTCCAAATCCATTTTAAAGCCATTTTTAAGGCATTTCGCGCATACATGAAATGAACACATTTTTCTCCAAAACTATAACAGATGCAAGCTTGTCCTGTTTGGTGGAGATGATATTTAATAAAATAAGTAGAAATCCACTAAAAGTTTTGTTTGGTTATCTTGCAATCCCGAGATAATCGTCTCCATGCTCCAAATCCATTTTAAAGCCATTTTTAAGGCATTTCGCGCATACGTATTTCTACTTATTTTATTAAATATCATCTCCACCAAACAGGACAAGCTTGCATCTGTTATAGTTTTGGAGAAAAATGTGTTCATTTCATGTATGCGCGAAATGCCTTAAAAATGGCTTTAAAATGGATTTGGAGCATGGAGACGATTATCTCGGGATTGCAAGATAACCAAACAAAACTTTTAGTGGATTTCTACTTATTTTATTAAATATCATCTCCACCAAACAGGACAAGCTTGCATGTGTTATAGTTTTGGAGAAAAATGTGTTCATTTCATGTATGCGCAAAATGCCTTTGAAATGGCTTTAAAATGGATTTGGAGCATGGAGACGATTATCTCAGGATGGCAATATAAACAAACGAAACTTTTAGTAGATTTCTACTTATTTTATTAAATATTATCTCCACCAAACAGGACAAGCTTGCATCTGTTATAGTTTTGGAGAAAAATGTGTTCATTTCATGTATGCGCGAAATGCCTTAAAAATGGCTTTAAAATGGATTTGGAGCATGGAGACGATTATCTCGGGATTGCAAGATAACCAAACAAAACTTTTAGTGGATTTCTACTTATTTTATTAAATATCATCTCCACCAAACAGGACAAGCTTGCATCTGTTATAGTTTTGGAGAAAAATGTGTTCATTTCATGTATGCGCGAAATGCCTTAAAAATGGCTTTAAAATGGATTTGGAGCATGGAGACGATTATCTCGGGATTGCAAGATAACCAAACAAAACTTTTAGTGGATTTCTACTTATTTTATTAAATATCATCTCCACCAAACAGGACAAGCTTGCATGTGTTATAGTTTTGGAGAAAAATGTGTTCATTTCATGTATGCGCAAAATGCCTTTGAAATGGCTTTAAAATGGATTTGGAGCATGGAGACGATTATCTCAGGATGGCAATATAAACAAACGAAACTTTTAGTAGATTTCTACTTATTTTATTAAATATTATCTCCACCAAACAGGACAAGCTTGCATCTGTTATAGTTTTGGAGAAAAATGTGTTCATTTCATGTATGCGCGAAATGCCTTAAAAATGGCTTTAAAATGGATTTGGAGCATGGAGACGATTATCTCGGGATTGCAAGATAACCAAACAAAACTTTTAGTGGATTTCTACTTATTTTATTAAATATCATCTCCACCAAACAGGACAAGCTTGCATGTGTTATAGTTTTGGAGAAAAATGTGTTCATTTCATGTATGCGCAAAATGCCTTTGAAATGGCTTTAAAATGGATTTGGAGCATGGAGACGATTATCTCAGGATGGCAATATAAACAAACGAAACTTTTAGTAGATTTCTACTTATTTTATTAAATATTATCTCCACCAAACAGGACAAGCTTGCATCTGTTATAGTTTTGGAGAAAAATGTGTTCATTTCATGTATGCGCGAAATGCCTTAAAAATGGCTTTAAAATGGATTTGGAGCATGGAGACGATTATCTCGGGATTGCAAGATAACCAAACAAAACTTTTAGTGGATTTCTACTTATTTTATTAAATATCATCTCCACCAAACAGGACAAGCTTGCATCTGTTATAGTTTTGGAGAAAAATGTGTTCATTTCATGTTTGCGCGAAATGCCTTAAAAATGGCTTTAAAATGGATTTGGAGCATGGAGACGATTATCTCGGGATTGCAAGATAACCAAACAAAACTTTTAGTGGATTTCTACTTATTTTATTAAATATCTTCTCCACCAAACAGGACAAGCTTGCATGTGTTATAGTTTTGGAGAAAAATGTGTTCATTTCATGTATGCGCAAAATGCCTTTGAAATGGCTTTAAAATGGATTTGGAGCATGGAGACGATTATCTCAGGATGGCAATATAAACAAACGAAACTTTTAGTAGATTTCTACTTATTTTATTAAATATTATCTCCACCAAACAGGACAAGCTTGCATCTGTTATAGTTTTGGAGAAAAATGTGTTCATTTCATGTATGCGCGAAATGCCTTAAAAATGGCTTTAAAATGGATTTGGAGCATGGAGACGATTATCTCGGGATTGCAAGATAACCAAACAAAACTTTTAGTGGATTTCTACTTATTTTATTAAATATCATCTCCACCAAACAGGACAAGCTTGCATCTGTTATAGTTTTGGAGAAAAATGTGTTCATTTCATGTATGCGCGAAATGCCTTAAAAATGGCTTTAAAATGGATTTGGAGCATGGAGACGATTATCTCGGGATTGCAAGATAACCAAACAAAACTTTTAGTGGATTTCTACTTATTTTATTAAATATCATCTCCACCAAACAGGACAAGCTTGCATCTGTTATAGTTTTGGAGAAAAATGTGTTCATTTCATGTATGCGCGAAATGCCTTAAAAATGGCTTTAAAATGGATTTGGAGCATGGAGACGATTATCTCGGGATTGCAAGATAACCAAACAAAACGTTTAGTGGATTTCTACTTATTTTATTAAATATCATCTCCACCAAACAGGACAAGCTTGCATGTGTTATAGTTTTGGAGAAAAATGTGTTCATTTCATGTATGCGCAAAATGCCTTTGAAATGGCTTTAAAATAAATTTGGAGCATGGAGACGATTATCTCAGGATGGCAATATAAACAAACGAAACTTTTAGTAGATTTCTACTTATTTTATTAAATATTATCTACACCAAACAGGACAAGCTTGCATGTGTTATAGTTTTGGAGAAAAATGTGTTCATTTCATGTATGCGCGAAATGTCTTAAAAATGGCTTTAAAATGGATTTGGAGCATGGAGACGATTATCTCGGGATTGCAAGATAACCAAACAAAACTTTTAGTGGATTTCTACTTATTTTATTAAATATCATCTCCACCAAACAGGACAAGCTTGCATCTGTTATAGTTTTGGAGAAAAATGTGTTCATTTCATGTATGCGCGAAATGCCTTAAAAATGGCTTTAAAATGGATTTGGAGCATGGAGACGATTATCTCGGGATTGCAAGATAACCAAACAAAACTTTTAGTGGATTTCTACTTATTTTATTAAATATCATCTCCACCAAACAGGACAAGCTTGCATGTGTTATAGTTTTGGAGAAAAATGTGTTCATTTCATGTATGCGCGAAATGCCTTAAAAATGGCTTTAAAATGGATTTGGAGCATGGAGACGATTATCTCGGGATTGCAAGATAACCAAACAAAACTTTTAGTGGATTTCTACTTATTTTATTAAATATCATCTCCACCAAACAGGACAAGCTTGCATCTGTTATAGTTTTGGAGAAAAATGTGTTCATTTCATGTATGCGCGAAATGCCTTAAAAATGGCTTTAAAATGGATTGGGAGCATGGAGACGATTATCTCGGGATTGCAATATAACCAAACAAAACTTTTAGTGGATTTCTACTTATTTTATTACATATCATCTCCACCAAACAGGACAAGCTTGCATCTGTTATAGTTTTGGAGAAAAATGTGTTCATTTCATGTATGCGCGAAATGCCTTAAAAATGGCTTTAAAATGGATTTGGAGCATGGAGACGATTATCTCGGGATTGCAAGATAACCAAACAAAACTTTTAGTGGATTTCTACTTATTTTATTAAATATCATCTCCACCAAACAGGACAAGCTTGCATCTGTTATAGTTTTGGAGAAAAATGTGTTCATTTCATGTATGCGCGAAATGCCTTAAAAATGGCTTTCAAATGGATTTGGAGCATGGAGACGATTATCTCGGGATTGCAAGATAACCAAACAAAACTTTTAGTGGATTTCTACTTATTTTATTAAATATCATCTCCACCAAACAGGACAAGCTTGCATCTGTTATAGTTTTGGAGAAAAATGTGTTCATTTCATGTATGCGCGAAATGCCTTAAAAATGGCTTTAAAATGGATTTGGAGCATGGAGACGATTATCTCGGGATTGCAAGATAACCAAACAAAACTTTTAGTGGATTTCTACTTATTTTATTAAATACCATCTCCACCAAACAGGACAAGCTTGCATCTGTTATAGTTTTGGAGAAAAATGTGTTCATTTCATGTATGCGCGAAATGCCTTAAAAATGGCTTTAAAATGGATTTGGAGCATGGAGACGATTATCTCGGGATTGCAAGATAACCAAACAAAACTTTTAGTGGATTTCTACTTATTTTATTAAATATCATCTCCACCAAACAGGACAAGCTTGCATCTGTTATAGTTTTGGAGAAAAATGTGTTCATTTCATGTATGCGCGAAATGCCTTAAAAATGGCTTTAAAATGGATTTGGAGCATGGAGACGATTACCTCGGGATTGCAAGATAACCAAACAAAACTTTTAGTGGATTTCTACTTATTTTATTAAATATCATCTCCACCAAACAGGACAAGCTTGCATGTGTTATAGTTTTGGAGAAAAATGTGTTCATTTCATGTATGCGCGAAATGCCTTAAAAATGGCTTTAAAATGGATTTGGAGCATGGAGACGATTATCTCGGGATTGCAAGATAACCAAACAAAACTTTTAGTGGATTTCTACTTATTTTATTAAATATCATCTCCACCAAACAGGACAAGCTTGCATCTGTTATAGTTTTGGAGAAAAATGTGTTCATTTCATGTATGCGCGAAATGCCTTAAAAATGGCTTTAAAATGGATTTGGAGCATGGAGACGATTATCTCGGGATTGCAAGATAACCAAACAAAACTTTTAGTGGATTTCTACTTATTTTATTAAATATCATCTCCACCAAACAGGACAAGCTTGCATGTGTTATAGTTTTGGAGAAAAATGTGTTCATTTCATGTATGCGCAAAATGCCTTTGAAATGGCTTTAAAATGGATTTGGAGCATGGAGACGATTATTTCAGGATGGCAATATAAACAAACGAAACTTTTAGTAGATTTCTACTTATTTTATTAAATATTATCTCCACCAAACAGGACAAGCTTGCATCTGTTATAGTTTTGGAGAAAAATGTGTTCATTTCATGTATGCGCGAAATGCCTTAAAAATGGCTTTAAAATGGATTTGGAGCATGGAGACGATTATCTCAGGATGGCAATATAAACAAACGAAACTTTTAGTAGATTTCTACTTATTTTATTAAATATCATCTCCACCAAACAGGACAAGCTTGCATCTGTTATAGTTTTGGAGAAAAATGTGTTCATTTCATGTATGCGCGAAATGCCTTAAAAATGGCTTTAAAATGGATTTGGAGCATGGAGACGATTATCTCGGGATTGCAAGATAACCAAACAAAACTTTTAGTGGATTTCTACTTATTTTATTAAATATCATCTCCACCAAACAGGACAAGCTTGCATCTGTTATAGTTTTGGAGAAAAATGTGTTCGTTTCATGTATGCGCGAAATGCCTTAAAAATGGCTTTAAAATGGATTTGGAGCATGGAGACGATTATCTCGGGATTGCAAGATAACCAAACAAAACTTTTAGTGGATTTCTACTTATTTTATTAAATATTATCTCCACCAAACAGGACAAGCTTGCATGTGTTATAGTTTTGGAGAAAAATGTGTTCATTTCATGTATGCGCAAAATGCCTTTGAAATGGCTTTAAAATGGATTTGGAGCATGGAGACGATTATCTCAGGATGGCAATATAAACAAACGAAACTTTTAGTAGATTTCTACTTATTTTATTAAATATTATCTCCACCAACCAGGACAAGCTTGCATCTGTTATAGTTTTGGAGAAAAATGTGTTCATTTCATGTATGCGCGAAATGCCTTAAAAATGGCTTTAAAATGGATTTGGAGCATGGAGACGATTATCTCGGGATTGCAAGATAACCAAACAAAACTTTTAGTGGATTTCTACTTATTTTATTAAATATCATCTCCACCAAACAGGACAAGCTTGCATCTGTTATAGTTTTGGAGAAAAATGTGTTCATTTCATGTATGCGCGAAATGCCTTAAAAATGGCTTTAAAATGGATTTGGAGCATGGAGACGATTATCTCGGGATTGCAAGATAACCAAACAAAACTTTTAGTGGATTTCTACTTATTTTATTAAATATCATCTCCACCAAACAGGACAAGCTTGCATCTGTTATAGTTTTGGAGAAAAATGTGTTCATTTCATGTATGCGCGAAATGCCTTAAAAATGGCTTTAAAATGGATTTGGAGCATGGAGACGATTATCTCGGGATTGCAAGATAACCAAACAAAACTTTTAGTGGATTTCTACTTATTTTATTAAATATCATCTCCACCAAACAGGACAAGCTTGCATCTGTTATAGTTTTGGAGAAAAATGTGTTCATTTCATGTATGCGCGAAATGCCTTAAAAATGGCTTTAAAATGGATTTGGAGCATGGAGACGATTATCTCGGGATTGCAAGATAACCAAACAAAACTTTTAGTGGATTTCTACTTATTTTATTAAATATCATCTCCACCAAACAGGACAAGCTTGCATCTGTTATAGTTTTGGAGAAAAATGTGTTCATTTCATGTATGCGCAAAATGCCTTTGAAATGGCTTTAAAATGGATTTGGAGCATGGAGACGATTATCTCAGGATGGCAATATAAACAAACGAAACTTTTAGTAGATTTCTACTTATTTTATTAAATATTATCTCCACCAAACAGGACAAGCTTGCATCTGTTATAGTTTTGGAGAAAAATGTGTTCATTTCATGTATGCGCGAAATGCCTTAAAAATGGCTTTAAAATGGATTTGGAGCATGGAGACGATTATCTCGGGATTGCAAGATAACCAAACAAAACTTTTAGTGGATTTCTACTTATTTTATTAAATATTATATCCACCAAACAGGACAAGCTTGCATGTGTTATAGTTTTGGAGAAAAATGTGTTCATTTCATGTATGCGCGAAATGCCTTAAAAATGGCTTTAAAATGGATTTGGAGCATGGAGACGATTATCTCGGGATTGCAAGATAACCAAAAAAAACTTTTAGTGGATTTCTACTTATTTTATTAAATATCATCTCCACCAAACAGGACAAGCTTGCATCTGTTATAGTTTTGGAGAAAAATGTGTTCATTTCATGTATGCGCGAAATGCCTTAAAAATGGCTTTAAAATGGATTTGGAGCATGGAGACGATTATCTCGGGATTGCAAGATAACCAAACAAAACTTTTAGTGGATTTCTACTTATTTTATTAAATATCATCTCCACCAAACAGGACAAGCTTGCATCTGTTATAGTTTTGGAGAAAAATGTGTTCATTTCATGTATGCGCGAAATGCCTTAAAAATGGCTTTAAAATGGATTTGGAGCATGGAGACGATTATCTCGGGATTGCAAGATAACCAAACAAAACTTTTAGTGGATTTCTACTTATTTTATTAAATATCATCTCCACCAAACAGGACAAGCTTGCATCTGTTATAGTTTTGGAGAAAAATGTGTTCATTTCATGTATGCGCGAAATGCCTTAAAAATGGCTTTAAAATGGATTTGGAGCATGGAGACGATTATCTCGGGATTGCAAGATAACCAAACAAAACTTTTAGTGGATTTCTACTTATTTTATTAAATATCATCTCCACCAAACAGGACAAGCTTGCATCTGTTATAGTTTTGGAGAAAAATGTGTTCATTTCATGTATGCGCGAAATGCCTTAAAAATGGCTTTAAAATGGATTTGGAGCATGGAGACGATTATCTCGGGATTGCAAGATAATCAAACAAAACTTTTAGTGGATTTCTACTTATTTTATTAAATATCATCTCCACCAAACAGGACAAGCTTGCATCTGTTATAGTTTTGGAGAAAAATGTGTTCATTTCATGTATGCGCGAAATGCCTTAAAAATGGCTTTAAAATGGATTTGGAGCATGGAGACGATTATCTCGGGATTGCAAGATAACCAAACAAAACTTTTAGTGGATTTCTACTTATTTTATTAAATATCATCTCCACCAAACAGGACAAGCTTGCATCTGTTATAGTTTTGGAGAAAAATGTGTTCATTTCATGTATGCGCAAAATGCCTTTGAAATGGCTTTAAAATGGATTTGGAGCATGGAGACGATTATCTCAGGATGGCAATATAAACAAACGAAACTTTTAGTAGATTTCTACTTATTTTATTAAATATTATCTCCACCAAACAGGACAAGCATGCATCTGTTATAGTTTTGGAGAAAAATGTGTTCATTTCATGTATGCGCGAAATGCCTTAAAATGGCTTTAAAATGGATTTGGAGCATGGAGACGATTATCTCGGGATTGCAAGATAACCAAACAAAACTTTTAGTGGATTTCTACTTATTTTATTAAATATCATCTCCACCAAACAGGACAAGCTTGCATCTGTTATAGTTTTGGAGAAAAATGTGTTCATTTCATGTATGCGCAAAATGCCTTTGAAATGGCTTTAAAATGGATTTGGAGCATGGAGACGATTATCTCAGGATGGCAATATAAACAAACGAAACTTTTAGTAGATTTCTACTTATTTTATTAAATATTATCTCCACCAAACAGGACAAGCTTGCATCTGTTATAGTTTTGGAGAAAAATGTGTTCATTTCATGTATGCGCGAAATGCCTTAAAATGGCTTTAAAATGGATTTGGAGCATGGAGACGATTATCTCGGGATTGCAAGATAACCAAACAAAACTTTTAGTGGATTTCTACTTATTTTATTAAATATCATCTCCACCAAACAGGACAAGCTTGCATCTGTTATAGTTTTGGAGAAAAATGTGTTCATTTCATGTATGCGCGAAATGCCTTAAAAATGGCTTTAAAATGGATTTGGAGCATGGAGACGATTATCTCGGGATTGCAATATAACCAAACAAAACTTTTAGTGGATTTCTACTTATTTTATTAAATATCATCTCCACCAAACAGGACAAGCTTGCATCTGTTATAGTTTTGGAGAAAAATGTGTTCATTTCATGTATGCGCGAAATGCCTTAAAAATGGCTTTAAAATGGATTTGGAGCATGGAGACGATTATCTCGGGATTGCAAGATAACCAAACAAAACTTTTAGTGGATTTCTACTTATTTTATTAAATATAATCTCCACCAAACAGGACAAGCTTGCATCTGTTATAGTTTTGGAGAAAAATGTGTTCATTTCATGTATGCGCGAAATGCCTTAAAAATGGCTTTAAAATGGATTTGGAGCATGGAGACGATTATCTCGGGATTGCAAGATAACCAAACAAAACTTTTAGTGGATTTCTACTTATTTTATTAAATATCATCTCCACCAAACAGGACAAGCTTGCATCTGTTATAGTTTTGGAGAAAAATGTGTTCATTTCATGTATGCGCGAAATGCCTTAAAAATGGCTTTAAAATAGATTTGGAGCATGGAGACGATTATCTCGGGATTGCAAGATAACCAAACAAAACTTTTAGTGGATTTCTACTTATTTTATTAAATATCATCTCCACCAAACAGGACAAGCTTGCATCTGTTATAGTTTTGGAGAAAAATGTGTTCATTTCATGTATGCGCGAAATGCCTTAAAAATGGCTTTAAAATGGATTTGGAGCATGGAGACGATTATCTCGGGATTGCAAGATAACCAAACAAAACTTTTAGTGGATTTCTACTTATTTTATTAAATATCATCTCCACCAAACAGGACAAGCTTGCATCTGTTATAGTTTTGGAGAAAAATGTGTTCATTTCATGTATGCGCGAAATGCCTTAAAAATGGCTTTAAAATGGATTTGGAGCATGGAGACGATTATCTCGGGATTGCAATATAACCAAACAAAACTTTTAGTGGATTTCTACTTATTTTATTAAATATCATCTCCACCAAACAGGACAAGCTTGCATCTGTTATAGTTTTGGAGAAAAATGTGTTCATTTCATGTATGCGCGAAATGCCTTAAAAATGGCTTTAAAATGGATTTGGAGCATGGAGACGATTATCTCGGGATTGCAAGATAACCAAACAAAACTTTTAGTGGATTTCTACTTATTTTATTAAATATCATCTCCACCAAACAGGACAAGCTTGCATGTGTTATAGTTTTGGAGAAAAATGTGTTCATTTCATGTATGCGCAAAATGCCTTTGAAATGGCTTTAAAATGGATTTGGAGCATGGAGACGATTATCTCAGGATGGCAATATAAACAAACGAAACTTTTAGTAGATTTCTACTTATTTTATTAAATATTATCTCCACCAAACAGGACAAGCTTGCATCTGTTATAGTTTTGGAGAAAAATGTGTTCATTTCATGTATGCGCGAAATGCCTTAAAAATGGCTTTAAAATGGATTTGGAGCATGGAGACGATTATCTCGGGATTGCAAGATAACCAAACAAAACTTTTAGTGGATTTCTACTTATTTTATTAAATATCATCTCCACCAAACAGGACAAGCTTGCATGTGTTATAGTTTTGGAGAAAAATGTGTTCATTTCATGTATGCGCAAAATGCCTTTGAAATGGCTTTAAAATGGATTTGGAGCATGGAGACGATTATCTCAGGATGGCAATATAAACAAACGAAACTTTTAGTAGATTTCTACTTATTTTATTAAATATTATCTCCACCAAACAGGACAAGCTTGCATCTGTTATAGTTTTGGAGAAAAATGTGTTCATTTCATGTATGCGCGAAATGCCTTAAAAATGGCTTTAAAATGGATTTGGAGCATGGAGACGATTATCTCGGGAGCATGGAGACGATTATCTCGGGATTGCAAGATAACCAAACAAAACTTTTAGTGGATTTCTACTTATTTTATTAAATATCATCTCCACCAAACAGGACAAGCTTGCATCTGTTATAGTTTTGGAGAAAAATGTGTTCATTTCATGTATGCGCGAAATGCCTTAAAAATGGCTTTAAAATGGATTTGGAGCATGGAGACGATTATCTCGGGATTGCAAGATAACCAAACAAAACGTTTAGTGGATTTCTACTTATTTTATTAAATATCATCTCCACCAAACAGGACAAGCTTGCATGTGTTATAGTTTTGGAGAAAAATGTGTTCATTTCATGTATGCGCAAAATGCCTTTGAAATGGCTTTAAAATGGATTTGGAGCATGGAGACGATTATCTCGGGATTGCAAGGTAACCAAACAAAACTTTTAGTGGATTTCTACTTATTTTATTAAATATCATCTCCACCAAACAGGACAAGCTTGCATCTGTTATAGTTTTGGAGAAAAATGTGTTCATTTCATGTATGCGCGAAATGCCTTAAAAATGGCTTTAAAATGGATTTGGAGCATGGAGACGATTATCTCGGGATTGCAAGATAACCAAACAAAACTTTTAGTGGATTTCTACTTATTTTATTAAATATTATATCCACCAAACAGGACAAGCTTGCATGTGTTATAGTTTTGGAGAAAAATGTGTTCATTTCATGTATGCGCAAAATGCCTTTGAAATGGCTTTAAAATGGATTTGGAGCATGGAGACGATTATCTCAGGATGGCAATATAAACAAACGAAACTTTTAGTAGATTTCTACTTATTTTATTAAATATTATCTCCACCAAACAGGACAAGCTTGCATCTGTTATAGTTTTGGAGAAAAATGTGTTCATTTCATGTATGCGCGAAATGCCTTAAAAATGGCTTTAAAATGGATTTGGAGCATGGAGACGATTATCTCGGGATTGCAAGATAACCAAAAAAACTTTTATTGGATTTCTACTTAATTTTTTAAATATCATCTCCACCAAACAGGACAAGCTTGCATCTGTTATAGTTTTGGAGAAAAATGTGTTCATTTCATGTATGCGCGAAATGCCTTAAAAATGGCTTTAAAATGGATTTGGAGCATGGAGACGATTATCTCGGGATTGCAAGATAACCAAACAAAACTTTTAGTGGATTTCTACTTATTTTATTAAATATCATCTCCACCAAACAGGACAAGCTTGCATCTGTTATAGTTTTGGAGAAAAATGTGTTCATTTCATGTATGCGCGAAATGCCTTAAAAATGGCTTTAAAATGGATTTGGAGCATGGAGACGATTATCTCGGGATTGCAAGATAACCAAACAAAACTTTTAGTGGATTTCTACTTATTTTATTAAATATCATCTCCACCAAACAGGACAAGCTTGCATCTGTTATAGTTTTGGAGAAAAATGTGTTCATTTCATGTATGCGCGAAATGCCTTAAAAATGGCTTTAAAATGGATTTGGAGCATGGAGACGATTATCTCGGGATTGCAAGATAACCAAACAAAACTTTTAGTGGATTTCTACTTATTTTATTAAATATCATCTCCACCAAACAGGACAAGCTTGCATCTGTTATAGTTTTGGAGAAAAATGTGTTCATTTCATGTATGCGCGAAATGCCTTAAAAATGGCTTTAAAATGGATTTGGAGCATGGAGACGATTATCTCGGGATTGCAAGATAATCAAACAAAACTTTTAGTGGATTTCTACTTATTTTATTAAATATCATCTCCACCAAACAGGACAAGCTTGCATCTGTTATAGTTTTGGAGAAAAATGTGTTCATTTCATGTATGCGCGAAATGCCTTAAAAATGGCTTTAAAATGGATTTGGAGCATGGAGACGATTATCTCGGGATTGCAAGATAACCAAACAAAACTTTTAGTGGATTTCTACTTATTTTATTAAATATCATCTCCACCAAACAGGACAAGCTTGCATCTGTTATAGTTTTGGAGAAAAATGTGTTCATTTCATGTATGCGCAAAATGCCTTTGAAATGGCTTTAAAATGGATTTGGAGCATGGAGACGATTATCTCAGGATGGCAATATAAACAAACGAAACTTTTAGTAGATTTCTACTTATTTTATTAAATATTATCTCCACCAAACAGGACAAGCTTGCATCTGTTATAGTTTTGGAGAAAAATGTGTTCATTTCATGTATGCGCGAAATGCCTTAAAATGGCTTTAAAATGGATTTGGAGCATGGAGACGATTATCTCGGGATTGCAAGATAACCAAACAAAACTTAGTGGATTTCTACTTATTTTATTAAATATCATCTCCACCAAACAGGACAAGCTTGCATCTGTTATAGTTTTGGAGAAAAATGTGTTCATTTCATGTATGCGCGAAATGCCTTAAAAATGGCTTTAAAATGGATTTGGAGCATGGAGACGATTATCTCGGGATTGCAATATAACCAAACAAAACTTTTAGTGGATTTCTACTTATTTTATTAAATATCATCTCCACCAAACAGGACAAGCTTGCATCTGTTTTAGTTTTGGAGAAAAATGTGTTCATTTCATGTATGCGCGAAATGCCTTAAAAATGGCTTTAAAATGGATTTGGAGCATGGAGACGATTATCTCGGGATTGCAAGATAACCAAACAAAACTTTTAGTGGATTTCTACTTATTTTATTAAATATCATCTCCACCAAACAGGACAAGCTTGCATCTGTTATAGTTTTGGAGAAAAATGTGTTCATTTCATGTATGCGCGAAATGCCTTAAAATGGCTTTAAATGGATTTGGAGCATGGAGACGATTATCTCGGGATTGCAAGATAACCAAACAAAACTTTTAGTGGATTTCTACTTATTTTATTAAATATCATCTCCACCAAACAGGACAAGCTTGCATGTGTTATAGTTTTGGAGAAAAATGTGTTCATTTCATGTATGCGCAAAATGCCTTTGAAATGGCTTTAAAATGGATTTGGAGCATGGAGACGATTATCTCAGGATGGCAATATAAACAAACGAAACTTTTAGTAGATTTCTACTTATTTTATTAAATATTATCTCCACCAAACAGGACAAGCTTGCATCTGTTATAGTTTTGGAGAAAAATGTGTTCATTTCATGTATGCGCGAAATGACTTAAAAATGGCTTTAAAATGGATTTGGAGCATGGAGACGATTATCTCGGGATTGCAAGATAACCAAACAAAACTTTTAGTGGATTTCTACTTATTTTATTAAATATCATCTCCACCAAACAGGACAAGCTTGCATCTGTTATAGTTTTGGAGAAAAATGTGTTCATTTCATGTATGCGCGAAATGCCTTAAAAATGGCTTTAAAATGGATTTGGAGCATGGAGACGATTATCTCGGGATTGCAAGATAACCAAACAAAACTTTTAGTGGATTTCTACTTATTTTATTAAATATCATCTCCACCAAACAGGACAAGCTTGCATCTGTTATAGTTTTGGAGAAAAATGTGTTCATTTCATGTATGCGCGAAATGCCTTAAAAATGGCTTTAAAATGGATTTGGAGCATGGAGACGATTATCTCGGGATTGCAAGATAACCAAACAAAACTTTTAGTGGATTTCTACTTATTTTATTAAATATCATCTCCACCAAACAGGACAAGCTTGCATCTGTTATAGTTTTGGAGAAAAATGTGTTCATTTCATGTATGCGCGAAATGCCTTAAAAATGGCTTTAAAATGGATTTGGAGCATGGAGACGATTATCTCGGGATTGCAAGATAACCAAACAAAACTTTTAGTGGATTTCTACTTATTTTATTAAATATCATCTCCACCAAACAGGACAAGCTTGCATCTGTTATAGTTTTGGAGAAAAATGTGTTCATTTCATGTATGCGCGAAATGCCTTAAAAATGGCTTTAAAATGGATTTGGAGCATGGAGACGATTATCTCGGGATTGCAAGATAACCAAACAAAACTTTTAGTGGATTTCTACTTATTTTATTAAATATCATCTCCACCAAACAGGACAAGCTTGCATCTGTTATAGTTTTGGAGAAAAATGTGTTCATTTCACGTATGCGCAAAATGCCTTAAAAATGGCTTTAAAATGGATTTGGAGCATGGAGACGATTATCTCGGGATTGCAAGATAACCAAACAAAACTTTTAGTGGATTTCTACTTATTTTATTAAATATCATCTCCACCAAACAGGACAAGCTTGCATCTGTTATAGTTTTGGAGAAAAATGTGTTCATTTCATGTATGCGCGAAATGCCTTAAAAATGGCTTTAAAATGGATTTGGAGCATGGTGACGATTATCTCGGGATTGCAAGATAACCAAACAAAACTTTTAGTGGATTTCTACTTATTTTATTAAATATCATCTCCACCAAACAGGACAAGCTTGCATGTGTTATAGTTTTGGAGAAAAATGTGTTCATTTCATGTATGCGCAAAATGCCTTTGAAATGGCTTTAAAATGGATTTGGAGCATGGAGACGATTATCTCAGGATGGCAATATAAACAAACGAAACTTTTAGTAGATTTCTACTTATTTTATTAAATATTATCTCCACCAAACAGGACAAGCTTGCATCTGTTATAGTTTTGGAGAAAAATGTGTTCATTTCATGTATGCGCGAAATGCCTTAAAAATGGCTTTAAAATGGATTTGGAGCATGGAGACGATTATCTCGGGATTGCAAGATAACCAAACAAAACTTTTAGTGGATTTCTACTTATTTTATTAAATATCATCTCCACCAAACAGGACAAGCTTGCATCTGTTATAGTTTTGGAGAAAAATGTGTTCATTTCATGTATGCGCGAAATGCCTTAAAAATGGCTTTAAAATGGATTTGGAGCATGGAGACGATTATCTCGGGATTGCAAGATAACCAAACAAAACTTTTAGTGGATTTCTACTTATTTTATTAAATATCATCTCCACCAAACAGGACAAGCTTGCATCTGTTATAGTTTTGGAGAAAAATGTGTTCATTTCATGTATGCGCGAAATGCCTTAAAAATGGCTTTAAAATGGATTTGGAGCATGGAGACGATTATCTCGGGATTGCAAGATAACCAAACAAAACTTTTAGTGGATTTCTACTTATTTTATTAAATATCATCTCCACCAAACAGGGCAAGCTTGCATCTGTTATCGTTTTGGAGAAAAATGTGTTCATTTCATGTATGCGCGAAATGCCTTAAAAATGGCTTTAAAATGGATTTGGAGCATGGAGACGATTATCTCGGGATTGCAAGATAACCAAACAAAACTTTTAGTGGATTTCTACTTATTTTATTAAATATCATCTCCACCAAACAGGACAAGCTTGCATGTGTTATAGTTTTGGAGAAAAATGTGTTCATTTCATGTATGCGCAAAATGCCTTTGAAATGGTTTTAAAATGGATTTGGAGCATGGAGACGATTATCTCAGGATGGCAATATAAACAAACGAAACTTTTAGTAGATTTCTACTTATTTTATTAAATATTATCTCCACCAAACAGGACAAGCTTGCATCTGTTATAGTTTTGGAGAAAAATGTGTTCATTTCATGTATGCGCGAAATGCCTTAAAAATGGCTTTAAAATGGATTTGGAGCATGGAGACGATTATCTCGGGATTGCAAGATAACCAAACAAAACTTTTAGTGGATTTCTACTTATTTTATTAAATATCATCTCCACCAAACAGGACAAGCTTGCATCTGTTATAGTTTTGGAGAAAAATGTGTTCATTTCATGTATGCGCGAAATGCCTTAAAAATGGCTTTAAAATGGATTTGGAGCATGGAGACGATTATCTCGGGATTGCAATATAACCAAACAAAACTTTTAGTGGATTTCTACTTATTTTATTAAATATCATCTCCACCAAACAGGACAAGCTTGCATCTGTTATAGTTTTGGAGAAAAATGTGTTCATTTCATGTATGCGCGAAATGCCTTAAAAATGGCTTTAAAATGGATTTGGAGCATGGAGACGATTATCTCGGGATTGCAAGATAACCAAACAAAACTTTTAGTGGATTTCTACTTATTTTATTAAATATCATCTCCACCAAACAGGACAAGCTTGCATCTGTTATAGTTTTGGAGAAAAATGTGTTCATTTCATGTATGCGCGAAATGCCTTAAAAATGGCTTTAAAATGGATTTGGAGCATGGAGACGATTATCTCGGGATTGCAAGATAACCAAACAAAACTTTTAGTGGATTTCTACTTATTTTATTAAATATCATCTCCACCAAACAGGACAAGCTTGCATCTGTTATAGTTTTGGAGAAAAATGTGTTCATTTCATGTATGCGCGAAATGCCTTAAAAATGGCTTTAAAATGGATTTGGAGCATGGAGACGATTATCTCGGGATTGCAAGATAACCAAACAAAACTTTTAGTGGATTTCTACTTATTTTATTAAATATCATCTCCACCAAACAGGACAAGCTTGCATCTGTTATAGTTTTGGAGAAAAATGTGTTCATTTCATGTATGCGCGAAATGCCTTAAAAATGGCTTTAAAATGGATTTGGAGCATGGAGACGATTATCTCGGGATTGCAAGATAACCAAACAAAACTTTTAGTGGATTTCTACTTATTTTATTAAATATCATCTCCACCAAACAGGACAAGCTTGCATCTGTTATAGTTTTGGAGAAAAATGTGTTCATTTCATGTATGCGCGAAATGCCTTAAAAATGGCTTTAAAATGGATTTGGAGCATGGAGACGATTATCTCGGGATTGCAAGATAACCAAACAAAACTTTTAGTGGATTTCTACTTATTTTATTAAATATCATCTCCACCAAACAGGACAAGCTTGCATGTGTTATAGTTTTGGAGAAATATGTGTTCGTTTCATGTATGCGCAAAATGCCTTTGAAATGGCTTTAAAATGGATTTGGAGCATGGAGACGATTATCTCGGGATTGCAAGATAACCAAACAAAACTTTTAGTGGATTTCTACTTATTTTATTAAATATCATCTCCACCAAACAGGACAAGCTTGCATCTGTTATAGTTTTGGAGAAAAATGTGTTCATTTCATGTATGCGCGAAATGCTTTAAAAATGGCTTTAAAATGGATTTGGAGCATGGAGACGATTATCTCGGGATTGCAAGATAACCAAACAAAACTTTTAGTGGATTTCTACTTATTTTATTAAATATCATCTCCACCAAACAGGACAAGCTTGCATCTGTTATAGTTTTGGAGAAAAATGTGTTCATTTCATGTATGCGCGAAATGCCTTAAAAATGGCTTTAAAATGGATTTGGAGCATGGAGACGATTATCTCGGGATTGCAAGATAACCAAACAAAACTTTTAGTGGATTTCTACTTATTTTATTAAATATCATCTCCACCAAACAGGACAAGCTTGCATCTGTTATAGTTTTGGAGAAAAATGTGTTCATTTCATGTATGCGCGAAATGCCTTAAAAATGGCTTTAAAATGGATTTGGAGCATGGAGACGATTATCTCGGGATTGCAAGATAACCAAACAAAACTTTTAGTGGATTTCTACTTATTTTATTAAATATCATCTCCACCAAACAGGACAAGCTTGCATGTGTTATAGTTTTGGAGAAAAATGTGTTCATTTCATGTATGCGCAAAATGCCTTTGAAATGGCTTTAAAATGGATTTGGAGCATGGAGACGATTATCTCAGGATGGCAATATAAACAAACGAAACTTTTAGTAGATTTCTACTTATTTTATTAAATATTATCTCCACCAAAGAGGACAAGCTTGCATCTGTTATAGTTTTGGAGAAAAATGTGTTCATTTCATGTATGCGCGAAATGCCTTAAAAATGGCTTTAAAATGGATTTGGAGCATGGAGACGATTATCTCGGGATTGCAAGATAACCAAACAAAACTTTTAGTGGATTTCTACTTATTTTATTAAATATCATCTCCACCAAACAGGACAAGCTTGCATCTGTTATAGTTTTGGAGAAAAATGTGTTCATTTCATGTATGCGCGAAATGCCTTAAAAATGGCTTTAAAATGGATTTGGAGCATGGAGACGATTATCTAGGGATTGCAAGATAACCAAACAAAACTTTTAGTGGATTTCTACTTATTTTATTAAATATCATCTCCACCAAACAGGACAAGCTTGCATCTGTTATAGTTTTGGAGAAAAATGTGTTCATTTCATGTATGCGCGAAATGCCTTAAAAATGGCTTTAAAATGGATTTGGAGCATGGAGACGATTATCTCGGGATTGCAAGATAACCAAACAAAACTTTTAGTGGATTTCTACTTATTTTATTAAATATCATCTCCACCAAACAGGACAAGCTTGCATCTGTTATAGTTTTGGAGAAAAATGTGTTCATTTCATGTATGCGCGAAATGCCTTAAAAATGGCTTTAAAATGGATTTGGAGCATGGAGACGATTATCTCGGGATTGCAAGATAACCAAACAAAACTTTTAGTGGATTTCTACTTATTTTATTAAATATCATCTCCACCAAACAGGACAAGCTTGCATCTGTTATAGTTTTGGAGAAAAATGTGTTCATTTCATGTATGCGCGAAATGCCTTAAAAATGGCTTTAAAATGGATTTGGAGCATGGAGACGATTATCTCGGGATTGCAATATAACCAAACAAAACTTTTAGTGGATTTCTACTTATTTTATTAAATATCATCTCCACCAAACAGGACAAGCTTGCATCTGTTATAGTTTTGGAGAAAAATGTGTTCATTTCATGTATGCGCGAAATGCCTTAAAAATGGCTTTAAAATGGATTTGGAGCATGGAGACGATTATCTCGGGATTGCAAGATAACCAAACAAAACTTTTAGTGGATTTCTACTTATTTTATTAAATATCATCTCCACCAAACAGGACAAGCTTGCATCTGTTATAGTTTTGGAGAAAAATGTGTTCATTTCATGTATGCGCGAAATGCCTTAAAAATGGCTTTAAAATGGATTTGGAGCATGGAGACGATTATCTCGGGATTGCAAGATAACCAAACAAAACTTTTAGTGGATTTCTACTTATTTTATTAAATATCATCTCCACCAAACAGGACAAGCTTGCATCTGTTATAGTTTTGGAGAAAAATGTGTTCATTTCATGTATGCGCGAAATGCCTTAAAAATGGCTTTAAAATGGATTTGGAGCATGGAGACGATTATCTCGGGATTGCAAGATAACCAAACAAAACTTTTAGTGGATTTCTACTTATTTTATTAAATATCATCTCCACAAAACAGGACAAGCTTGCATCTGTTATCGTTTTGGAGAAAAATGTGTTCATTTCATGTATGCGCGAAATGCCTTAAAAATGGCTTTAAAATGGATTTGGAGCATGGAGACGATTATCTCGGGATTGCAAGATAACCAAACAAAACTTTTAGTGGATTTCTACTTATTTTATTAAATATCATCTCCACCAAACAGGACAAGCTTGCATGTGTTATAGTTTTGGAGAAAAATGTGTTCATTTCATGTATGCGCAAAATGCCTTTGAAATGGCTTTAAAATGGATTTGGAGCATGGAGACGATTATCTCAGGATGGCAATATAAACAAACGAAACTTTTAGTAGATTTCTACTTATTTTATTAAATATTATCTCCACCAAACAGGACAAGCTTGCATCTGTTAAAGTTTTGGAGAAAAATGTGTTCATTTCATGTATGCGCGAAATGCCTTAAAAATGGCTTTAAAATGGATTTGGAGCATGGAGACGATTATCTCGGGATTGCAAGATAACCAAACAAAACTTTTAGTGGATTTCTACTTATTTTATTAAATATCATCTCCACCAAACAGGACAAGCTTGCATCTGTTATAGTTTTGGAGAAAAATGTGTTCATTTCATGTATGCGCGAAATGCCTTAAAAATGGCTTTAAAATGGATTTGGAGCATGGAGACGATTATCTCGGGATTGCAATATAACCAAACAAAACTTTTAGTGGATTTCTACTTATTTTATTAAATATCATCTCCACCAAACAGGACAAGCTTGCATCTGTTATAGTTTTGGAGAAAAATGTGTTCATTTCATGTATGCGCGAAATGCCTTAAAAATGGCTTTAAAATGGATTTGGAGCATGGAGACGATTATCTCGGGATTGCAAGATAACCAAACAAAACTTTTAGTGGATTTCTACTTATTTTATTAAATATCATCTCCACCAAACAGGACAAGCTTGCATCTGTTATAGTTTTGGAGAAAAATGTGTTCATTTCATGTATGCGCGAAATGCCTTAAAAATGGCTTTAAAATGGATTTGGAGCATGGAGACGATTATCTCGGGATTGCAAGATAACCAAACAAAACTTTTAGTGGATTTCTACTTATTTTATTAAATATCATCTCCACCAAACAGGACAAGCTTGCATCTGTTATAGTTTTGGAGAAAAATGTGTTCATTTCATGTATGCGCGAAATGCCTTAAAAATGGCTTTAAAATGGATTTGGAGCATGGAGACGATTATCTCGGGATTGCAAGATAACCAAACAAAACTTTTAGTGGATTTCTACTTATTTTATTAAATATCATCTCCACCAAACAGGACAAGCTTGCATCTGTTATAGTTTTGGAGAAAAATGTGTTCATTTCATGTATGCGCGAAATGCCTTAAAAATGGCTTTAAAATGGATTTGGAGCATGGAGACGATTATCTCGGGATTGCAAGATAACCAAACAAAACTTTTAGTGGATTTCTACTTATTTTATTAAATATCATCTCCACCAAACAGGACAAGCTTGCATGTGTTATAGTTTTGGAGAAAAATGTGTTCATTTCATGTATGCGCAAAATGCCTTTGAAATGGCTTTAAAATGGATTTGGAGCATGGAGACGATTATCTCGGGATTGCAAGATAACCAAACAAAACTTTTAGTGGATTTCTACTTATTTTATTAAATATCATCTCCACCAAACAGGACAAGCTTGCATCTGTTATAGTTTTGGAGAAAAATGTGTTCATTTCATGTATGCGCGAAATGCTTTAAAAATGGCTTTAAAATGGATTTGGAGCATGGAGACGATTATCTCGGGATTGCAAGATAACCAAACAAAACTTTTAGTGGATTTCTACTTATTTTATTAAATATCATCTCCACCAAACAGGACAAGCTTGCGTCTGTTATAGTTTTGGAGAAAAATGTGTTCATTTCATGTATGCGCGAAATGCCTTAAAAATGGCTTTAAAATGGATTTGGAGCATGGAGACGATTATCTCGGGATTGCAAGATAACCAAACAAAACTTTTAGTGGATTTCTACTTATTTTATTAAATATCATCTCCACCAAACAGGACAAGCTTGCATCTGTTATAGTTTTTGAGAAAAATGTGTTCATTTCATGTATGCGCGAAATGCCTTAAAAATGGCTTTAAAATGGATTTGGAGCATGGAGACGATTATCTCGGGATTGCAAGATAACCAAACAAACGTTTAGTGGATTTCTACTTATTTTATTAAATATCATCTCCACCAAACAGGACAAGCTTGCATGTGTTATAGTTTTGGAGAAAAATGTGTTCATTTCATGTATGCGCAAAATGCCTTTGAAATGGCTTTAAAATGGATTTGGAGCATGGAGACGATTATCTCGGGATTGCAAGATAACCAAACAAAACTTTTAGTGGATTTCTACTTATTTTATTAAATATCATCTCCACCAAACAGGACAAGCTTGCATCTGTTATAGTTTTGGAGAAAAATGTGTTCATTTCATGTATGCGCGAAATGCCTTAAAAATGGCTTTAAAATGGATTTGGAGCATGGAGACGATTATCTCGGGATTGCAAGATAACCAAACAAAACTTTTAGTGGATTTCTACTTATTTTATTAAATATCATCTCCACCAAACAGGACAAGCTTGCATCTGTTATAGTTTTGGAGAAAAATGTGTTCATTTCATGTATGCGCGAAATGCCTTAAAAATGGCTTTAAAATGGATTTGGAGCATGGAGACGATTATCTCGGGATTGCAAGATAACCAAACAAAACTTTTAGTGGATTTCTACTTATTTTATTAAATATCATCTCCACCAAACAGGACAAGCTTGCATGTGTTATAGTTTTGGAGAAAAATGTGTTCATTTCATGTATGCGCAAAATGCCTTTGAAATGGCTTTAAAATGGATTTGGAGCATGGAGACGATTATCTCGGGATTGCAAGATAACCAAACAAAACTTTTAGTGGATTTCTACTTATTTTATTAAATATCATCTCCACCAAACAGGACAAGCTTGCATCTGTTATAGTTTTGGAGAAAAATGTGTTCATTTCATGTATGCGCGAAATGCCTTAAAAATGGCTTTAAAATGGATTTGGAGCATGGAGACGATTATCTCGGGATTGCAAGATAACCAAACAAAACTTTTAGTGGATTTCTACTTATTTTATTAAATATCATCTCCACCAAACAGGACAAGCTTGCATCTGTTATAGTTTTGGAGAAAAATGTGTTCATTTCATGTATGCGCGAAATGCCTTAAAAATGGCTTTAAAATGGATTTGGAGCATGGAGACGATTATCTCGGGATTGCAAGATAACCAAACAAAACTTTTAGTGGATTTCTACTTATTTTATTAAATATCATCTCCACCAAACAGGACAAGCTTGCATGTGTTATAGTTTTGGAGAAAAATGTGTTCATTTCATGTATGCGCGAAATGCTTTAAAAATGGCTTTAAAATGGATTTGGAGCATGGAGACGATTATCTCGGGATTGCAAGATAACCAAACAAAACTTTTAGTGGATTTCTACTTATTTTATTAAATATCATCTCCACCAAACAGGACAAGCTTGCATCTGTTATAGTTTTGGAGAAAAATGTGTTCATTTCATGTATGCGCGAAATGCCTTAAAAATGGCTTTAAAATGGATTTGGAGCATGGAGACGATTATCTCGGGATTGCAAGATAACCAAACAAAACTTTTAGTGGATTTCTACTTATTTTATTAAATATCATCTCCACCAAACAGGACAAGCTTGCATCTGTTATAGTTTTGGAGAAAAATGTGTTCATTTCATGTATGCGCGAAATGCCTTAAAAATGGCTTTAAAATGGATTTGGAGCATGGAGACGATTATCTCGGGATTGCAAGATAACCAAACAAAACTTTTAGTGGATTTCTACTTATTTTATTAAATATCATCTCCACCAAACAGGACAAGCTTGCATCTGTTATAGTTTTGGAGAAAAATGTGTTCATTTCATGTATGCGCGAAATGCCTTAAAAATGGCTTTAAAATGGATTTGGAGCATGGAGACGATTATCTCGGGATTGCAAGATAACCAAACAAAACGTTTAGTGGATTTCTACTTATTTTATTAAATATCATCTCCACCAAACAGGACAAGCTTGCATGTGTTATAGTTTTGGAGAAAAATGTGTTCATTTCATGTATGCGCAAAATGCCTTTGAAATGGCTTTAAAATGGATTTGGAGCATGGAGACGATTATCTCGGGATTGCAAGATAACCAAACAAAACTTTTAGTGGATTTCTACTTATTTTATTAAATATCATCTCCACCAAACAGGACAAGCTTGCATCTGTTATAGTTTTGGAGAAAAATGTGTTCATTTCATGTATGCGCGAAATGCCTTAAAAATGGCTTTAAAATGGATTTGGAGCATGGAGACGATTATCTCGGGATTGCAAGATAACCAAACAAAACTTTTAGTGGATTTCTACTTATTTTATTAAATATCATCTCCACCAAACAGGACAAGCTTGCATCTGTTATAGTTTTGGAGAAAAATGTGTTCATTTCATGTATGCGCGAAATGCCTTAAAAATGGCTTTAAAATGGATTTGGAGCATGGAGACGATTATCTCGGGATTGCAAGATAACCAAACAAAACTTTTAGTGGATTTCTACTTATTTTATTAAATATCATCTCCACCAAACAGGACAAGCTTGCATGTGTTATAGTTTTGGAGAAAAATGTGTTCATTTCATGTATGCGCAAAATGCCTTTGAAATGGCTTTAAAATGGATTTGGAGCATGGAGACGATTATCTCGGGATTGCAAGATAACCAAACAAAACTTTTAGTGGATTTCTACTTATTTTATTAAATATCATCTCCACCAAACAGGACAAGCTTGCATCTGTTATAGTTTTGGAGAAAAATGTGTTCATTTCATGTATGCGCGAAATGCCTTAAAAATGGCTTTAAAATGGATTTGGAGCATGGAGACGATTATCTCGGGATTGCAAGATAACCAAACAAAACTTTTAGTGGATTTCTACTTATTTTATTAAATATCATCTCCACCAAACAGGACAAGCTTGCATCTGTTATAGTTTTGGAGAAAAATGTGTTCATTTCATGTATGCGCGAAATGCCTTAAAAATGGCTTTAAAATGGATTTGGAGCATGGAGACGATTATCTCGGGATTGCAAGATAACCAAACAAAACTTTTAGTGGATTTCTACTTATTTTATTAAATATCATCTCCACCAAACAGGACAAGCTTGCATGTGTTATAGTTTTGGAGAAAAATGTGTTCATTTCATGTATGCGCGAAATGCTTTAAAAATGGCTTTAAAATGGATTTGGAGCATGGAGACGATTATCTCGGGATTGCAAGATAACCAAACAAAACTTTTAGTGGATTTCTACTTATTTTATTAAATATCATCTCCACCAAACAGGACAAGCTTGCATCTGTTATAGTTTTGGAGAAAAATGTGTTCATTTCATGTATGCGCGAAATGCCTTAACTATGGCTTTAAAATGGATTTGGAGCATGGAGACGATTATCTCGGGATTGCAAGATAACCAAACAAAACTTTTAGTGGATTTCTACTTATTTTATTAAATATCATCTCCACCAAACAGGACAAGCTTGCATCTGTTATAGTTTTGGAGAAAAATGTGTTCATTTCATGTATGCGCGAAATGCCTTAAAAATGGCTTTAAAATGGATTTGGAGCATGGAGACGATTATCTCGGGATTGCAAGATAACCAAACAAAACTTTTAGTGGATTTCTACTTATTTTATTAAATATCATCTCCACCAAACAGGACAAGCTTGCATGTGTTATAGTTTTGGAGAAAAATGTGTTCATTTCAGGTATGCGCGAAATGCCTTAAAAATGGCTTTAAAATGGATTTGGAGCATGGAGACGATTATCTCGGGATTGCAAGATAACCAAACAAAACTTTTAGTGGATTTCTACTTATTTTATTAAATATCATCTCCACCAAACAGGACAAAATTGCGTCTGTTATAGTTTTGGAGAAAAATGTGTTCATTTCATGTATGCGCGAAATGCCTTAAAAATGGCTTTAAAATGGATTTGGAGCATGGAGACGATTATCTCGGGATTGCAAGATAACCAAACAAAACTTTTAGTGGATTTCTACTTATTTTATTAAATATCATCTCCACCAAACAGGACAAGCTTGCATGTGTTATAGTTTTGGAGAAAAATGTGTTCATTTCATGTATGCGCAAAATGCCTTTGAAATGGCTTTAAAATGGATTTGGAGCATGGAGACGATTATCTCGGGATTGCAAGATAACCAAACAAAACTTTTAGTGGATTTCTACTTATTTTATTAAATATCATCTCCACCAAACAGGACAAGCTTGCATCTGTTATAGTTTTGGAGAAAAATGTGTTCATTTCATGTATGCGCGAAATGCCTTAAAAATGGCTTTAAAATGGATTTGGAGCATGGAGACGATTATCTCGGGATTGCAAGATAACCAAACAAAACTTTTAGTGGATTTCTACTTATTTTATTAAATATCATCTCCACCAAACAGGACAAGCTTGCATCTGTTATAGTTTTGGAGAAAAATGTGTTCATTTCATGTATGCGCGAAATGCCTTAAAAATGGCTTTAAAATGGATTTGGAGCATGGAGACGATTATCTCGGGATTGCAAGATAACCAAACAAAACTTTTAGTGGATTTCTACTTATTTTATTAAATATCATCTCCACCAAACAGGACAAGCTTGCATGTGTTATAGTTTTGGAGAAAAATGTGTTCATTTCATGTATGCGCGAAATGCCTTAAAAATGGCTTTAAAATGGATTTGGAGCATGGAGACGATTATCTCGGGATTGCAAGATAACCAAACAAAACTTTTAGTGGATTTCTACTTATTTTATTAAATATCATCTCCACCAAACAGGACAAGCTTGCGTCTGTTATAGTTTTGGAGAAAAATGTGTTCATTTCATGTATGCGCGAAATGCCTTAAAAATGGCTTTAAAATGGATTTGGAGCATGGAGACGATTATCTCGGGATTGCAAGATAACCAAACAAAACTTTTAGTGGATTTCTACTTATTTTATTAAATATCATCTCCACCAAACAGGACAAGCTTGCATCTGTTATAGTTTTGGAGAAAAATGTGTTCATTTCATGTATGCGCGAAATGCCTTAAAAATGGCTTTAAAATGGATTTGGAGCATGGAGACGATTATCTCTGGATTGCAAGATAACCAAACAAAACTTTTAGTGGATTTCTACTTATTTTATTAAATATCATCTCCACCAAACAGGACAAGCTTGCATCTGTTATAGTTTTGGAGAAAAATGTGTTCATTTCATGTATGCGCGAAATGCCTTAAAAATGGCTTTAAAATGGATTTGGAGCATGGAGACGATTATCTCGGGATTGCAAGATAACCAAACAAAACTTTTAGTGGATTTCTACTTATTTTATTAAATATCATCTCCACCAAACAGGACAAGCTTGCATCTGTTATAGTTTTGGAGAAAAATGTGTTCATTTCATGTATGCGCGAAATGCCTTAAAAATGGCTTTAAAATGGATTTGGAGCATGGAGACGATTATCTCGGGATTGCAAGATAACCAAACAAAACTTTTAGTGGATTTCTACTTATTTTATTAAATATCATCTCCACCAAACAGGACAAGCTTGCATGTGTTATAGTTTTGGAGAAAAATGTGTTCATTTCATGTATGCGCGAAATGCCTTAAAAATGGCTTTAAAATGGATTTGGAGCATGGAGACGATTATCTCGGGATTGCAAGATAACCAAACAAAACTTTTAGTGGATTTCTACTTATTTTATTAAATATCATCTCCACCAAACAGGACAAGCTTGCGTCTGTTATAGTTTTGGAGAAAAATGTGTTCATTTCATGTATGCGCGAAATGCCTTAAAAATGGCTTTAAAATGGATTTGGAGCATGGAGACGATTATCTCGGGATTGCAAGATAACCAAACAAAACTTTTAGTGGATTTCTACTTATTTTATTAAATATCATCTCCACCAAACAGGACAAGCTTGCATGTGTTATAGTTTTGGAGAAAAATGTGTTCATTTCATGTATGCGCAAAATGCCTTTGAAATGGCTTTAAAATGGATTTGGAGCATGGAGACGATTATCTCGGGATTGCAAGATAACCAAACAAAACTTTTAGTGGATTTCTACTTATTTTATTAAATATCATCTCCACCAAACAGGACAAGCTTGCATCTGTTATAGTTTTGGAGAAAAATGTGTTCATTTCATGTATGCGCGAAATGCCTTAAAAATGGCTTTAAAATGGATTTGGAGCATGGAGACGATTATCTCGGGATTGCAAGATAACCAAACAAAACTTTTAGTGGATTTCTACTTATTTTATTAAATATCATCTCCACCAAACAGGACAAGCTTGCATCTGTTATAGTTTTGGAGAAAAATGTGTTCATTTCATGTATGCGCGAAATGCCTTAAAAATGGCTTTAAAATGGATTTGGAGCATGGAGACGATTATCTCGGGATTGCAAGATAACCAAACAAAACTTTTAGTGGATTTCTACTTATTTTATTAAATATCATCTCCACCAAACAGGACAAGCTTGCATGTGTTATAGTTTTGGAGAAAAATGTGTTCATTTCATATATGCGCGAAATGCCTTAAAAATGGCTTTAAAATGGATTTGGAGCATGGAGACGATTATCTCGGGATTGCAAGATAACCAAACAAAACTTTTAGTGGATTTCTACTTATTTTATTAAATATCATCTCCACCAAACAGGACAAGCTTGCGTCTGTTATAGTTTTGGAGAAAAATGTGTTCATTTCATGTATGCGCGAAATGCCTTAAAAATGGCTTTAAAATGGATTTGGAGCATGGAGACGATTATCTCGGGATTGCAAGATAACCAAACAAAACTTTTAGTGGATTTCTACTTATTTTATTAAATATCATCTCCACCAAACAGGACAAGCTTGCATCTGTTATAGTTTTGGAGAAAAATGTGTTCATTTCATGTATGCGCGAAATGCCTTAAAAATGGCTTTAAAATGGATTTGGAGCATGGAGACGATTATCTCGGGATTGCAAGATAACCAAACAAAACTTTTAGTGGATTTCTACTTATTTTATTAAATATCATCTCCACCAAACAGGACAAGCTTGCATGTGTTATAGTTTTGGAGAAAAATGTGTTCATTTCATGTATGCGCAAAATGCCTTTGAAATGGCTTTAAAATGGATTTGGAGCATGGAGACGATTATCTCGGGATTGCAAGATAACCAAACAAAACTTTTAGTGGATTTCTACTTATTTTATTAAATATCATCTCCACCAAACAGGACAAGCTTGCATCTGTTATAGTTTTGGAGAAAAATGTGTTCATTTCATGTATGCGCGAAATGCCTTAAAAATGGCTTTAAAATGGATTTGGAGCATGGAGACGATTATCTCGGGATTGCAAGATAACCAAACAAAACTTTTAGTGGATTTCTACTTATTTTATTAAATATCATCTCCACCAAACAGGACAAGCTTGCATCTGTTATAGTTTTGGAGAAAAATGTGTTCATTTCATGTATGCGCGAAATGCCTTAAAAATGGCTTTAAAATGGATTTGGAGCATGGAGACGATTATCTCGGGATTGCAAGATAACCAAACAAAACTTTTAGTGGATTTCTACTTATTTTATTAAATATCATCTCCACCAAACAGGACAAGCTTGCATGTGTTATAGTTTTGGAGAAAAATGTGTTCATTTCATGTATGCGCGAAATGCCTTAAAAATGGCTTTAAAATGGATTTGGAGCATGGAGACGATTATCTCGGGATTGCAAGATAACCAAACAAAACTTTTAGTGGATTTCTACTTATTTTATTAAATATCATCTCCACCAAACAGGACAAGCTTGCATGTGTTATAGTTTTGGAGAAAAATGTGTTCATTTCATGTATGCGCGAAATGCCTTAAAAATGGCTTTAAAATGGATTTGGAGCATGGAGACGATTATCTCGGGATTGCAAGATAACCAAACAAAACTTTTAGTGGATTTCTACTTATTTTATTAAATATCATCTCCACCAAACAGGACAAGCTTGCGTCTGTTATAGTTTTGGAGAAAAATGTGTTCATTTCATGTATGCGCGAAATGCCTTAAAAATGGCTTTAAAATGGATTTGGAGCATGGAGACGATTATCTCGGGATTGCAAGATAACCAAACAAAACTTTTAGTGGATTTCTACTTATTTTATTAAATATCATCTCCACCAAACAGGACAAGCTTGCATCTGTTATAGTTTTGGAGAAAAATGTGTTCATTTCATGTATGCGCGAAATGCCTTAAAAATGGCTTTAAAATGGATTTGGAGCATGGAGACGATTATCTCGGGATTGCAAGATAACCAAACAAAACTTTTAGTGGATTTCTACTTATTTTATTAAATATCATCTCCACCAAACAGGACAAGCTTGCATGTGTTATAGTTTTGGAGAAAAATGTGTTCATTTCATGTATGCGCAAAATGCCTTTGAAATGGCTTTAAAATGGATTTGGAGCATGGAGACGATTATCTCGGGATTGCAAGATAACCAAACAAAACTTTTAGTGGATTTCTACTTATTTTATTAAATATCATCTCCACCAAACAGGACAAGCTTGCATCTGTTATAGTTTTGGAGAAAAATGTGTTCATTTCATGTATGCGCGAAATGCCTTAAAAATGGCTTTAAAATGGATTTGGAGCATGGAGACGATTATCTCGGGATTGCAAGATAACCAAACAAAACTTTTAGTGGATTTCTACTTATTTTATTAAATATCATCTCCACCAAACAGGACAAGCTTGCATCTGTTATAGTTTTGGAGAAAAATGTGTTCATTTCATGTATGCGCGAAATGCCTTAAAAATGGCTTTAAAATGGATTTGGAGCATGGAGACGATTATCTCGGGATTGCAAGATAACCAAACAAAACTTTTAGTGGATTTCTACTTATTTTATTAAATATCATCTCCACCAAACAGGACAAGCTTGCGTCTGTTATAGTTTTGGAGAAAAATGTGTTCATTTCATGTATGCGCGAAATGCCTTAAAAATGGCTTTAAAATGGATTTGGAGCATGGAGACGATTATCTCGGGATTGCAAGATAACCAAACAAAACTTTTAGTGGATTTCTACTTATTTTATTAAATATCATCTCCACCAAACAGGACAAGCTTGCATCTGTTATAGTTTTGGAGAAAAATGTGTTCATTTCATGTATGCGCGAAATGCCTTAAAAATGGCTTTAAAATGGATTTGGAGCATGGAGACGATTATCTCGGGATTGCAAGATAACCAAACAAAACTTTTAGTGGATTTCTACTTATTTTATTAAATATCATCTCCACCAAACAGGACAAGCTTGCATGTGTTATAGTTTTGGAGAAAAATGTGTTCATTTCATGTATGCGCAAAATGCCTTTGAAATGGCTTTAAAATGGATTTGGAGCATGGAGACGATTATCTCGGGATTGCAAGATAACCAAACAAAACTTTTAGTGGATTTCTACTTATTTTATTAAATATCATCTCCACCAAACAGGACAAGCTTGCATCTGTTATAGTTTTGGAGAAAAATGTGTTCATTTCATGTATGCGCGAAATGCCTTAAAAATGGCTTTAAAATGGATTTGGAGCATGGAGACGATTATCTCGGGATTGCAAGATAACCAAACAAAACTTTTAGTGGATTTCTACTTATTTTATTAAATATCATCTCCACCAAACAGGACAAGCTTGCATCTGTTATAGTTTTGGAGAAAAATGTGTTCATTTCATGTATGCGCGAAATGCCTTAAAAATGGCTTTAAAATGGATTTGGAGCATGGAGATGATTATCTCGGGATTGCAAGATAACCAAACAAAACTTTTAGTGGATTTCTACTTATTTTATTAAATATCATCTCCACCAAACAGGACAAGCTTGCGTCTGTTATAGTTTTGGAGAAAAATGTGTTCATTTCATGTATGCGCGAAATGCCTTAAAAATGGCTTTAATATGGATTTGGAGCATGGAGACGATTATCTCGGGATTGCAAGATAACCAAACAAAACTTTTAGTGGATTTCTACTTATTTTATTAAATATCATCTCCACCAAACAGGACAAGCTTGCATCTGTTATAGTTTTGGAGAAAAATGTGTTCATTTCATGTATGCGCGAAATGCCTTAAAAATGGCTTTAAAATGGATTTGGAGCATGGCGACGATTATCTCGGGATTGCAAGATAACCAAACAAAACTTTTAGTGGATTTCTACTTATTTTATTAAATATCATCTCCACCAAACAGGACAAGCTTGCATGTGTTATAGTTTTGGAGAAAAATGTGTTCATTTCATGTATGCGCAAAATGCCTTTGAAATGGCTTTAAAATGGATTTGGAGCATGGAGACGATTATCTCGGGATTGCAAGATAACCAAACAAAACTTTTAGTGGATTTCTACTTATTTTATTAAATATCATCTCCACCAAACAGGACAAGCTTGCATCTGTTATAGTTTTGGAGAAAAATGTGTTCATTTCATGTATGCGCGAAATGCTTTAAAAATGGCTTTAAAATGGATTTGGAGCATGGAGACGATTATCTCGGGATTGCAAGATAACCAAACAAAACTTTTAGTGGATTTCTACTTATTTTATTAAATATCATCTCCACCAAACAGGACAAGCTTGCATCTGTTATAGTTTTGGAGAAAAATGTGTTCATTTCATGTATGCGCGAAATGCCTTAAAAATGGCTTTAAAATGGATTTGGAGCATGGAGACGATTATCTCGGGATTGCAAGATAACCAAACAAAACTTTTAGTGGATTTCTACTTATTTTATTAAATATCATCTCCACCAAACAGGACAAGCTTGCATCTGTTATAGTTTTGGAGAAAAATGTGTTCATTTCATGTATGCGCGAAATGCCTTAAAAATGGCTTTAAAATGGATTTGGAGCATGGAGACGATTATCTCGGGATTGCAAGATAACCAAACAAAACTTTTAGTGGATTTCTACTTATTTTATTAAATATCATCTCCACCAAACAGGACAAGCTTGCATGTGTTATAGTTTTGGAGAAAAATGTGTTCATTTCATGTATGCGCGAAATGCCTTAAAAATGGCTTTAAAATGGATTTGGAGCATGGAGACGATTATCTCGGGATTGCAAGATAACCAAACAAAACTTTTAGTGGATTTCTACTTATTTTATTAAATATCATCTCCACCAAACAGGACAAGCTTGCGTCTGTTATAGTTTTGGAGAAAAATGTGTTCATTTCATGTATGCGCGAAATGCCTTAAAAATGGCTTTAAAATGGATTTGGAGCATGGAGACGATTATCTCGGGATTGCAAGATAACCAAACAAAACTTTTAGTGGATTTCTACTTATTTTATTAAATATCATCTCCACCAAACAGGACAAGCTTGCATCTGTTATAGTTTTGGAGAAAAATGTGTTCATTTCATGTATGCGCGAAATGCCTTAAAAATGGCTTTAAAATGGATTTGGAGCATGGAGACGATTATCTCGGGATTGCAAGATAACCAAACAAAACTTTTAGTGGATTTCTACTTATTTTATTAAATATCATCTCCACCAAACAGGACAAGCTTGCATGTGTTATAGTTTTGGAGAAAAATGTGTTCATTTCATGTATGCGCAAAATGCCTTTGAAATGGCTTTAAAATGGATTTGGAGCATGGAGACGATTATCTCGGGATTGCAAGATAACCAAACAAAACTTTTAGTGGATTTCTACTTATTTTATTAAATATCATCTCCACCAAACAGGACAAGCTTGCATCTGTTATAGTTTTAGAGAAAAATGTGTTCATTTCATGTATGCGCGAAATGCCTTAAAAATGGCTTTAAAATGGATTTGGAGCATGGAGACGATTATCTCGGGATTGCAAGATAACCAAACAAAACTTTTAGTGGATTTCTACTTATTTTATTAAATATCATCTCCACCAAACAGGACAAGCTTGCATCTGTTATAGTTTTGGAGAAAAATGTGTTCATTTCATGTATGCGCGAAATGCCTTAAAAATGGCTTTAAAATGGATTTGGAGCATGGAGACGATTATCTCGGGATTGCAAGATAACCAAACAAAACTTTTAGTGGATTTCTACTTATTTTATTAAATATCATCTCCACCAAACAGGACAAGCTTGCATGTGTTATAGTTTTGGAGAAAAATGTGTTCATTTCATGTATGCGCAAAATGCCTTTGAAATGGCTTTAAAATGGATTTGGAGCATGGAGACGATTATCTCAGGATGGCAATATAAACAAACGAAACTTTTAGTAGATTTCTACTTATTTTATTAAATATTATCTCCACCAAACAGGACAAGCTTGCATCTGTTATAGTTTTGGAGAAAAATGTGTTCATTTCATGTATGCGCGAAATGCCTTAAAAATGGCTTTAAAATGGATTTGGAGCATGGAGACGATTATCTCGGGATTGCAAGATAACCAAACAAAACTTTTAGTGGATTTCTACTTATTTTATTAAATATCATCTCCAAGAAACAGGACAAGCTTGCATCTGTTATAGTTTTGGAGAAAAATGTGTTCATTTCATGTATGCGCGAAATGCCTTAAAAATGGCTTTAAAATGGATTTGGAGCATGGAGACGATTATCTCGGGATTGCAATATAACCAAACAAAACTTTTAGTGGATTTCTACTTATTTTATTAAATATCATCTCCACCAAACAGGACAAGCTTGCATCTGTTATAGTTTTGGAGAAAAATGTGTTCATTTCATGTATGCGCGAAATGCCTTAAAAATGGCTTTAAAATGGATTTGGAGCATGGAGACGATTATCTCGGGATTGCAAGATAACCAAACAAAACTTTTAGTGGATTTCTACTTATTTTATTAAATATCATCTCCACCAAACAGGACAAGCTTGCATCTGTTATAGTTTTGGAGAAAAATGTGTTCATTTCATGTATGCGCGAAATGCCTTAAAAATGGCTTTAAAATGGATTTGGAGCATGGAGACGATTATCTCGGGATTGCAAGATAACCAAACAAAACTTTTAGTGGATTTCTACTTATTTTATTAAATATCATCTCCACCAAACAGGACAAGCTTGCGTCTGTTATAGTTTTGGAGAAAAATGTGTTCATTTCATGTATGCGCGAAATGCCTTAAAAATGGCTTTAAAATGGATTTGGAGCATGGAGACGATTATCTCGGGATTGCAAGATAACCAAACAAACCTTTTAGTGGATTTCTACTTATTTTATTAAATATCATCTCCACCAAACAGGACAAGCTTGCATCTGTTATAGTTTTGGAGAAAAATGTGTTCATTTCATGTATGCGCGAAATGCCTTAAAAATGGCTTTAAAATGGATTTGGAGCATGGAGACGATTATCTCGGGATTGCAAGATAACCAAACAAAACTTTTAGTGGATTTCTACTTATTTTATTAAATATCATCTCCACCAAACAGGACAAGCTTGCATGTGTTATAGTTTTGGAGAAAAATGTGTTCATTTCATGTATGCGCAAAATGCCTTTGAAATGGCTTTAAAATGGATTTGGAGCATGGAGACGATTATCTCCGGATTGCAAGATAACCAAACAAAACTTTTAGTGGATTTCTACTTATTTTATTAAATATCATCTCCACCAAACAGGACAAGCTTGCATCTGTTATAGTTTTGGAGAAAAATGTGTTCATTTCATGTATGCGCGAAATGCTTTAAAAATGGCTTTAAAATGGATTTGGAGCATGGAGACGATTATCTCGGGATTGCAAGATAACCAAACAAAACTTTTAGTGGATTTCTACTTATTTTATTAAATATCATCTCCACCAAACAGGACAAGCTTGCATCTGTTATAGTTTTGGAGAAAAATGTGTTCATTTCATGTATGAGCGAAATGCCTTAAAAATGGCTTTAAAATGGATTTGGAGCATGGAGACGATTATCTCGGGATTGCAAGATAACCAAACAAAACTTTTAGTGGATTTCTACTTATTTTATTAAATATCATCTCCACCAAACAGGACAAGCTTGCATCTGTTATAGTTTTGGAGAAAAATGTGTTCATTTCATGTATGCGCGAAATGCCTTAAAAATGGCTTTAAAATGGATTTGGAGCATGGAGACGATTATCTCGGGATTGCAAGATAACCAAACAAAACTTTTAGTGGATTTCTACTTATTTTATTAAATATCATCTCCACCAAACAGGACAAGCTTGCATGTGTTATAGTTTTGGAGAAAAATGTGTTCATTTCATGTATGCGCAAAATGCCTTTGAAATGGCTTTAAAATGGATTTGGAGCATGGAGACGATTATCTCAGGATGGCAATATAAACAAACGAAACTTTTAGTAGATTTCTACTTATTTTATTAAATATTATCTCCACCAAAGAGGACAAGCTTGCATCTGTTATAGTTTTGGAGAAAAATGTGTTCATTTCATGTATGCGCGAAATGCCTTAAAAATGGCTTTAAAATGGATTTGGAGCATGGAGACGATTATCTCGGGATTGCAAGATAACCAAACAAAACTTTTAGTGGATTTCTACTTATTTTATTAAATAATCATCTCCACCAAACAGGACAAGCTTGCATCTGTTATAGTTTTGGAGAAAAATGTGTTCATTTCATGTATGCGCGAAATGCCTTAAAAATGGCTTTAAAATGGATTTGGAGCATGGAGACGATTATCTCGGGATTGCAAGATAACCAAACAAAACTTTTAGTGGATTTCTACTTATTTTATTAAATATCATCTCCACCAAACAGGACAAGCTTGCATCTGTTATAGTTTTGGAGAAAAATGTGTTCATTTCATGTATGCGCGAAATGCCTTAAAAATGGCTTTAAAATGGATTTGGAGCATGGAGACGATTATCTCGGGATTGCAAGATAACCAAACAAAACTTTTAGTGGATTTCTACTTATTTTATTAAATATCATCTCCACCAAACAGGACAAGCTTCTGTTATAGTTTTGGAGAAAAATGTGTTCATTTCATGTATGCGCGAAATGCCTTAAAAATGGCTTTAAAATGGATTTGGAGCATGGAGACGATTATCTCGGGATTGCAATATAACCAAACAAAACTTTTAGTGGATTTCTACTTATTTTATTAAATATCATCTCCACCAAACAGGACAAGCTTGCATCTGTTATAGTTTTGGAGAAAAATGTGTTCATTTCATGTATGCGCGAAATGCCTTAAAAATGGCTTTAAAATGGATTTGGAGCATGGAGACGATTATCTCGGGATTGCAAGATAACCAAACAAAAGTTTTAGTGGATTTCTACTTATTTTATTAAATATCATCTCCACCAAACAGGACAAGCTTGCATCTGTTATAGTTTTGGAGAAAAATGTGTTCATTTCATGTATGCGCGAAATGCCTTAAAAATGGCTTTAAAATGGATTTGGAGCATGGAGACGATTATCTCGGGATTGCAAGATAACCAAACAAAACTTTTAGTGGATTTCTAATTATTTTAATAAATATCATCTCCACCAAACAGGACAAGCTTGCATCTGTTATAGTTTTGGAGAAAAATGTGTTCATTTCATGTATGCGCAAAATGCCTTTGAAATGGCTTTAAAATGGATTTGGAGCATGGAGACGATTATCTCAGGATGGCAATATAAACAAACGAAACTTTTAGTAGATTTCTACTTATTTTATTAAATATTATCTCCACCAAACAGGACAAGCTTGCATCTGTTATAGTTTTGGAGAAAAATGTGTTCATTTCATGTATGCGCGAAATGCCTTAAAAATGGCTTTAAAATGGATTTGGAGCATGGAGACGATTATCTCGGGATTGCAAGATAACCAAACAAAACTTTTAGTGGATTTCTACTTATTTTATTAAATATCATCTCCACCAAACAGGACAAGCTTGCATCTGTTATAGTTTTGGAGAAAAATGTGTTCATTTAATGTATGCGCGAAATGCCTTAAAAATGGCTTTAAAATGGATTTGGAGCATGGAGACGATTATCTCGGAATTGCAAGATAACCAAACAAAACTTTTAGTGGATTTCTACTTATTTTATTAAATATCATCTCCACCAAACAGGACAAGCTTGCATGTGTTATAGTTTTGGAGAAAAATGTGTTCATTTCATGTATGCGCAAAATGCCTTTGAAATGGCTTTAAAATGGATTTGGAGCATGGAGACGATTATCTCAGGATGGCAATATAAACAAACGAAACTTTTAGTAGATTTCTACTTATTTTATTAAATATTATCTCCACCAAACAGGACAAGCTTGCATCTGTTATAGTTTTGGAGAAAAATGTGTTCATTTCATGTATGCGCAAAATGCCTTTGAAATGGCTTTAAAATGGATTTGGAGCATGGAGACGATTATCTCGGGATTGCAAGATAACCAAACAAAACTTTTAGTGGATTTCTACTTATTTTATTAAATATCATCTCCACCAAACAGGACAAGCTTGCATCTGTTATAGTTTTGGAGAAAAATGTGTTCATTTCATGTATGCGCGAAATGCTTTAAAAATGGCTTTAAAATGGATTTGGAGCATGGAGACGATTATCTCGGGATTGCAAGATAACCAAACAAAACTTTTAGTGGATTTTTACTTATTTTATTAAATATCATCTCCACCAAACAGGACAAGCTTGCATCTGTTATAGTTTTGGAGAAAAATGTGTTCATTTCATGTATGCGCGAAATGCCTTAAAAATGGCTTTAAAATGGATTTGGAGCATGGAGACGATTATCTCGGGATTGCAAGATAACCAAACAAAACTTTTAGTGGATTTCTACTTATTTTATTAAATATCATCTCCACCAAACAGGACAAGCTTGCATCTGTTATAGTTTTGGAGAAAAATGTGTTCATTTCATGTATGCGCGAAATGCCTTAAAAATGGCTTTAAAATGGATTTGGAGCATGGAGACGATTATCTCGGGATTGCAAGATAACCAAACAAAACTTTTAGTGGATTTCTACTTATTTTATTAAATATCATCTCCACCAAACAGGACAAGCTTGCATGTGTTATAGTTTTGGAGAAAAATGTGTTCATTTCATGTATGCGCAAAATGCCTTTGAAATGGCTTTAAAATGGATTTGGAGCATGGAGACGATTATCTCGGGATTGCAAGATAACCAAACAAAACTTTTAGTGGATTTCTACTTATTTTATTAAATATCATCTCCACCAAACAGGACAAGCTTCTGTTATAGTTTTGGAGAAAAATGTGTTCATTTCATGTATGCGCGAAATGCCTTAAAAATGGCTTTAAAATGGATTTGGAGCATGGAGACGATTATCTCGGGATTGCAATATAACCAAACAAAACTTTTAGTGGATTTCTACTTATTTTATTAAATATCATCTCCACCAAACAGGACAAGCTTGCATCTGTTATAGTTTTGGAGAAAAATGTGTTCATTTCATGTATGCGCGAAATGCCTTAAAAATGGCTTTAAAATGGATTTGGAGCATGGAGACGATTATCTCGGGATTGCAAGATAACCAAACAAAACTTTTAGTGGATTTCTACTTATTTTATTAAATATCATCTCCACCAAACAGGACAAGCTTGCATCTGTTATAGTTTTGGAGAAAAATGTGTTCATTTCATGTATGCGCGAAATGCCTTAAAAATGGCTTTAAAATGGATTTGGAGCATGGAGACGATTATCTCGGGATTGCAAGATAACCAAACAAAACGTTTAGTGGATTTCTACTTATTTTAATAATTATCATCTCCACCAAACAGGACAAGCTTGCATCTGTTATAGTTTTGGAGAAAAATGTGTTCATTTCATGTATGCGCAAAATGCCTTTGAAATGGCTTTAAAATGGATTTGGAGCATGGAGACGATTATCTCAGGATGGCAATATAAACAAACGAAACTTTTAGTAGATTTCTACTTATTTTATTAAATATTATCTCCACCAAACAGGACAAGCTTGCATCTGTTATAGTTTTGGAGAAAAATGTGTTCATTTCATGTATGCGCGAAATGCCTTAAAAATGGCTTTAAAATGGATTTGGAGCATGGAGACGATTATCTCGGGATTGCAAGATAACCAAACAAAACTTTTAGTGGATTTCTACTTATTTTATTAAATATCATCTCCACCAAACAGGACAAGCTTGCATCTGTTATAGTTTTGGAGAAAAATGTGTTCATTTCATGTATGCGCAAAATGCCTTTGAAATGGCTTTAAAATGAATTTGGAGCATGGAGACGATTATCTCGGGATTGCAAGATAACCAAACAAAACTTTTAGTGGATTTCTACTTATTTTATTAAATATCATCTCCACCAAACAGGACAAGCTTGCATGTGTTATAGTTTTGGAGAAAAATGTGTTCATTTCATGTATGCGCAAAATGCCTTTGAAATGGCTTTAAAATGGATTTGGAGCATGGAGACGATTATCTCGGGATTGCAAGATAACCAAACAAAACTTTTAGTGGATTTCTACTTATTTTATTAAATATCATCTCCACCAAACAGGACAAGCTTGCATGTGTTATAGTTTTGGAGAAAAATGTGTTCATTTCATGTATGCGCGAAATGCCTTAAAAATGGCTTTAAAATGGATTTGGAGCATGGAGACGATTATCTCGGGATTGCAAGATAACCAAACAAAACTTTTAGTGGATTTCTACTTATTTTATTAAATATCATCTCCACCAAACAGGACAAGCTTGCATCTGTTATAGTTTTGGAGAAAAATGTGTTCATTTCATGTATGCGCGAAATGCCTTAAAAATGGCTTTAAAATGGATTTGGAGTATGGAGACGATTATCTCGGGATTGCAAGATAACCAAACAAAACTTTTAGTGGATTTCTACTTATTTTATTAAATATCATCTCCACCAAACAGGACAAGCTTGCATCTGTTATAGTTTTGGAGAAAAATGTGTTCATTTCATGTGTGCGCGAAATGCCTTAAAAATGGCTTTAAAATGGATTTGGAGCATGGAGACGATTATCTCGGGATTGCAAGATAACCAAACAAAACTTTTAGTGGATTTCTACTTATTTTATTAAATATCATCTCCACCAAACAGGACAAGCTTGCATCTGTTATAGTTTTGGAGAAAAATGTGTTCATTTCATGTATGCGCGAAATGCCTTAAAAATGGCTTTAAAATGGATTTGGAGCATGGAGACGATTATCTCGGGATTGCAAGATAACCAAACAAAACTTTTAGTGGATTTCTACTTATTTTATTAAATATCATCTCCACCAAACAGGACAAGCTTGCATGTGTTATAGTTTTGGAGAAAAATGTGTTCATTTCATGTATGCGCAAAATGCCTTTGAAATGGCTTTAAAATGGATTTGGAGCATGGAGACGATTATCTCGGGATTGCAAGATAACCAAACAAAACTTTTAGTGGATTTCTACTTATTTTATTAAATATCATCTCCACCAAACAGGACAAGCTTGCATGTGTTATAGTTTTGGAGAAAAATGTGTTCATTTCATGTATGCGCGAAATGCCTTAAAAATGGCTTTAAAATGGATTTGGAGCATGGAGACGATTATCTCGGGATTGCAAGATAACCAAACAAAACTTTTAGTGGATTTCTACTTATTTTATTAAATATCATCTCCACCAAACAGGACAAGCTTGCATCTGTTATAGTTTTGGAGAAAAATGTGTTCATTTCATGTATGCGCGAAATGCCTTAAAAATGGCTTTAAAATGGATTTGGAGTATGGAGACGATTATCTCGGGATTGCAAGATAACCAAACAAAACTTTTAGTGGATTTCTACTTATTTTATTAAATATCATCTCCACCAAACAGGACAAGCTTGCATCTGTTATAGTTTTGGAGAAAAATGTGTTCATTTCATGTGTGCGCGAAATGCCTTAAAAATGGCTTTAAAATGGATTTGGAGCATGGAGACGATTATCTCGGGATTGCAAGATAACCAAACAAAACTTTTAGTGGATTTCTACTTATTTTATTAAATATCATCTCCACCAAACAGGACAAGCTTGCATCTGTTATAGTTTTGGAGAAAAATGTGTTCATTTCATGTATGCGCAAAATGCCTTTGAAATGGCTTTAAAATGGATTTGGAGCATGGAGACGATTATCTCGGGATTGCAAGATAACCAAACAAAACTTTTAGTGGATTTCTACTTATTTTATTAAATATCATCTCCACCAAACAGGACAAGCTTGCATGTGTTATAGTTTTGGAGAAAAATGTGTTCATTTCATGTATGCGCAAAATGCCTTTGAAATGGCTTTAAAATGGATTTGGAGCATGGAGACGATTATCTCGGGATTGCAAGATAACCAAACAAAACTTTTAGTGGATTTCTACTTATTTTATTAAATATCATCTCCACCAAACAGGACAAGCTTGCATGTGTTATAGTTTTGGAGAAAAATGTGTTCATTTCATGTATGCGCGAAATGCCTTAAAAATGGCTTTAAAATGGATTTGGAGCATGGAGACGATTATCTCGGGATTGCAAGATAACCAAACAAAACTTTTAGTGGATTTCTACTTATTTTATTAAATATCATCTCCACCAAACAGGACAAGCTTGCATCTGTTATAGTTTTGGAGAAAAATGTGTTCATTTCATGTATGCGCGAAATGCCTTAAAAATGGCTTTAAAATGGATTTGGAGTATGGAGACGATTATCTCGGGATTGCAAGATAACCAAACAAAACTTTTAGTGGATTTCTACTTATTTTATTAAATATCATCTCCACCAAACAGGACAAGCTTGCATCTGTTATAGTTTTGGAGAAAAATGTGTTCATTTCATGTGTGCGCGAAATGCCTTAAAAATGGCTTTAAAATGGATTTGGAGCATGGAGACGATTATCTCGGGATTGCAAGATAACCAAACAAAACTTTTAGTGGATTTCTACTTATTTTATTAAATATCATCTCCACCAAACAGGACAAGCTTGCATCTGTTATAGTTTTGGAGAAAAATGTGTTCATTTCATGTATGCGCGAAATGCCTTAAAAATGGCTTTAAAATGGATTTGGAGCATGGAGACGATTATCTCGGGATTGCAAGATAACCAAACAAAACTTTTAGTGGATTTCTACTTATTTTATTAAATATCATCTCCACCAAACAGGACAAGCTTGCATGTGTTATAGTTTTGGAGAAAAATGTGTTCATTTCATGTATGCGCAAAATGCCTTTGAAATGGCTTTAAAATGGATTTGGAGCATGGAGACGATTATCTCGGGATTGCAAGATAACCAAACAAAACTTTTAGTGGATTTCTACTTATTTTATTAAATATCATCTCCACCAAACAGGACAAGCTTGCATGTGTTATAGTTTTGGAGAAAAATGTGTTCATTTCATGTATGCGCGAAATGCCTTAAAAATGGCTTTAAAATGGATTTGGAGCATGGAGACGATTATCTCGGGATTGCAAGATAACCAAACAAAACTTTTAGTGGATTTCTACTTATTTTATTAAATATCATCTCCACCAAACAGGACAAGCTTGCATCTGTTATAGTTTTGGAGAAAAATGTGTTCATTTCATGTATGCGCGAAATGCCTTAAAAATGGCTTTAAAATGGATTTGGAGTATGGAGACGATTATCTCGGGATTGCAAGATAACCAAACAAAACTTTTAGTGGATTTCTACTTATTTTATTAAATATCATCTCCACCAAACAGGACAAGCTTGCATCTGTTATAGTTTTGGAGAAAAATGTGTTCATTTCATGTGTGCGCGAAATGCCTTAAAAATGGCTTTAAAATGGATTTGGAGCATGGAGACGATTATCTCGGGATTGCAAGATAACCAAACAAAACTTTTAGTGGATTTCTACTTATTTTATTAAATATCATCTCCACCAAACAGGACAAGCTTGCATCTGTTATAGTTTTGGAGAAAAATGTGTTCATTTCATGTATGCGCGAAATGCCTTAAAAATGGCTTTAAAATGGATTTGGAGCATGGAGACGATTATCTCGGGATTGCAATATAACCAAACAAAACTTTTAGTGGATTTCTACTTATTTTATTAAATATCATCTCCACCAAACAGGACAAGCTTGCATCTGTTATAGTTTTGGAGAAAAATGTGTTCATTTCATGTATGCGCGAAATGCCTTAAAAATGGCTTTAAAATGGATTTGGAGCATGGAGACGATTATCTCGGGATTGCAAGATAACCAAACAAAACTTTTAGTGGATTTCTACTTATTTTATTAAATATCATCTCCACCAAACAGGACAAGCTTGCATCTGTTATAGTTTTGGAGAAAAATGTGTTCATTTCATGTATGCGCGAAATGCCTTAAAAATGGCTTTAAAATGGATTTGGAGCATGGAGACGATTATCTCGGGATTGCAAGATAACCAAACAAAACTTTTAGTGGATTTCTACTTATTTTATTAAATATCATCTCCACCAAACAGGACAAGCTTGCATCTGTTATAGTTTTGGAGAAAAATGTGTTCATTTCATGTATGCGCGAAATGCCTTAAAAATGGCTTTAAAATGGATTTGGAGCATGGAGACGATTATCTCGGGATTGCAAGATAACCAAACAAAACTTTTAGTGGATTTCTACTTATTTTAATAAATATCATCTCCACCAAACAGGACAAGCTTGCATCTGTTATAGTTTTGGAGAAAAATGTGTTCATTTCATGTATGCGCAAAATGCCTTTGAAATGGCTTTAAAATGGATTTGGAGCATGGAGACGATTATCTCAGGATGGCAATATAAACAAACGAAACTTTTTGTAGATTTCTACTTATTTTATTAAATATTATCTCCACCAAACAGGACAAGCTTGCATCTGTTATAGTTTTGGAGAAAAATGTGTTCATTTCATGTATGCGCGAAATGCCTTAAAAATGGCTTTAAAATGGATTTGGAGCATGGAGACGATTATCTCGGGATTGCAAGATAACCAAACAAAACTTTTAGTGGATTTCTACTTATTTTATTAAATATCATCTCCACCAAACAGGACAAGCTTGCATCTGTTATAGTTTTGGAGAAAAATGTGTTCATTTCATGTATGCGCGAAATGCCTTAAAAATGGCTTTAAAATGGATTTGGAGCATGGAGACGATTATCTCGGGATTGCAAGATAACCAAACAAAACGTTTAGTGGATTTCTACTTATTTTATTAAATATCATCTCCACCAAACAGGACAAGCTTGCATGTGTTATAGTTTTGGAGAAAAATGTGTTCATTTCAAGTATGCGCAAAATGCCTTTGAAATGGCTTTAAAATGGATTTGGAGCATGGAGACGATTATCTCAGGATGGCAATATAAACAAACGAAACTTTTAGTAGATTTCTACTTATTTTATTAAATATTATCTCCACCAAACAGGACAAGCTTGCATCTGTTATAGTTTTGGAGAAAAATGTGTTCATTTCATGTATGCGCGAAATGCCTTAAAAATGGCTTTAAAATGGATTTGGAGCATGGAGACGATTATCTCGGGATTGCAAGATAACCAAACAAAACTTTTAGTGGATTTCTACTTATTTTATTAAATATCATCTCCACCAAACAGGACAAGCTTGCATCTGTTATAGTTTTGGAGAAAAATGTGTTCATTTCATGTATGCGCGAAATGCCTTAAAAATGGCTTTAAAATGGATTTGGAGCATGGGGACGATTATCTCGGGATTGCAAGATAACCAAACAAAACGTTTAGTGGATTTCTACTTATTTTATTAAATATCATCTCCCCTAAACAGGACAAGCTTGCATCTGTTATAGTTTTGGAGAAAAATGTGTTCATTTCATGTATGCGCGAAATGCCTTAAAAATGGCTTTAAAATGGATTTGGAGCATGGAGACGATTATCTCGGGATTGCAAGATAACCAAACAAAACTTTTAGTGGATTTCTACTTATTTTATTAAATATCATCTCCACCAAACAGGACAAGCTTGCATCTGTTATAGTTTTGGAGAAAAATGTGTTCATTTCATGTATGCGCGAAATGCCTTAAAAATGGCTTTAAAATGGATTTGGAGCATGGAGACGATTATCTCGGGATTGCAAGATAACCAAACAAAACTTTTAGTGGATTTCTACTTATTTTAATAAATATCATCTCCACCAAACAGGACAAGCTTGCATCTGTTATAGTTTTGGAGAAAAATGTGTTCATTTCATGTATGCGCAAAATGCCTTTGAAATGGCTTTAAAATGGATTTGGAGCATGGAGACGATTATCTCAGGATGGCAATATAAACAAACGAAACTTTTTGTAGATTTCTACTTATTTTATTAAATATTATCTCCACCAAACAGGACAAGCTTGCATCTGTTATAGTTTTGGAGAAAAATGTGTTCATTTCATGTATGCGCGAAATGCCTTAAAAATGGCTTTAAAATGGATTTGGAGCATGGAGACGATTATCTCGGGATTGCAAGATAACCAAACAAAACTTTTAGTGGATTTCTACTTATTTTATTAAATATCATCTCCACCAAACAGGACAAGCTTGCATCTGTTATAGTTTTGGAGAAAAATGTGTTCATTTCATGTATGCGCGAAATGCCTTAAAAATGGCTTTAAAATGGATTTGGAGCATGGAGACGATTATCTCGGGATTGCAAGATAACCAAACAAAACGTTTAGTGGATTTCTACTTATTTTATTAAATATCATCTCCACCAAACAGGACAAGCTTGCATGTGTTATAGTTTTGGAGAAAAATGTGTTCATTTCAAGTATGCGCAAAATGCCTTTGAAATGGCTTTAAAATGGATTTGGAGCATGGAGACGATTATCTCAGGATGGCAATATAAACAAACGAAACTTTTAGTAGATTTCTACTTATTTTATTAAATATTATCTCCACCAAACAGGACAAGCTTGCATCTGTTATAGTTTTGGAGAAAAATGTGTTCATTTCATGTATGCGCGAAATGCCTTAAAAATGGCTTTAAAATGGATTTGGAGCATGGAGACGATTATCTCGGGATTGCAAGATAACCAAACAAAACTTTTAGTGGATTTCTACTTATTTTATTAAATATCATCTCCACCAAACAGGACAAGCTTGCATCTGTTATAGTTTTGGAGAAAAATGTGTTCATTTCATGTATGCGCGAAATGCCTTAAAAATGGCTTTAAAATGGATTTGGAGCATGGAGACGATTATCTCGGGATTGCAAGATAACCAAACAAAACGTTTAGTGGATTTCTACTTATTTTATTAAATATCATCTCCCCTAAACAGGACAAGCTTGCATCTGTTATAGTTTTGGAGAAAAATGTGTTCATTTCATGTATGCGCGAAATGCCTTAAAAATGGCTTTAAAATGGATTTGGAGCATGGAGACGATTATCTCGGGATTGCAAGATAACCAAACAAAACTTTTAGTGGATTTCTACTTATTTTATTAAATATCATCTCCACCAAACAGGACAAGCTTGCATCTGTTATAGTTTTGGAGAAAAATGTGTTCATTTCATGTATGCGCGAAATGCCTTAAAAATGGCTTTAAAATGGATTTGGAGCATGGAGACGATTATCTCGGGATTGCAAGATAACCAAACAAAACTTTTAGTGGATTTCTACTTATTTTATTAAATATCATCTCCACCAAACAGGACAAGCTTGCATCTGTTATAGTTTTGGAGAAAAATGTGTTCATTTCATGTATGCGCGAAATGCCTTAAAAATGGCTTTAAAATGGATTTGGAGCATGGAGACGATTATCTCGGGATTGCAAGATAACCAAACAAAACTTTTAGTGGATTTCTACTTATTTTATTAAATATCATCTCCACCAAACAGGACAAGCTTGCATCTGTTATAGTTTTGGAGAAAAATGTGTTCATTTCATGTATGCGCAAAATGCCTTTGAAATGGCTTTAAAATGGATTTGGAGCATGGAGACGATTATCTCAGGATGACAATATAAACAAACGAAACTTTTAGTAGATTTCTACTTATTTTATTAAATATTATCTCCACCAAACAGGACAAGCTTGCATCTGTTATAGTTTTGGAGAAAAATGTGTTCATTTCATGTATGCGCGAAATGCCTTAAAAATGGCTTTAAAATGGATTTGGAGCATGGAGACGATTATCTCGGGATTGCAAGATAACCAAACAAAACTTTTAGTGGATTTCTACTTATTTTATTAAATATCATCTCCACCAAACAGGACAAGCTTGCATGTGTTATAGTTTTGGAGAAAAATGTGTTCATTTCATGTATGCGCAAAATGCCTTTGAAATGGCTTTAAAATGGATTTGGAGCATGGAGACGATTATCTCGGGATTGCAAGATAACCAAACAAAACTTTTAGTGGATTTCTACTTATTTTATTAAATATCATCTCCACCAAACAGGACAAGCTTGCATGTGTTATAGTTTTGGAGAAAAATGTGTTCATTTCATGTATGCGCGAAATGCCTTAAAAATGGCTTTAAAATGGATTTGGAGCATGGAGACGATTATCTCGGGATTGCAAGATAACCAAACAAAACTTTTAGTGGATTTCTACTTATTTTATTAAATATCATCTCCACCAAACAGGACAAGCTTGCATCTGTTATAGTTTTGGAGAAAAATGTGTTCATTTCATGTATGCGCGAAATGCCTTAAAAATGGCTTTAAAATGGATTTGGAGTATGGAGACGATTATCTCGGGATTGCAAGATAACCAAACAAAACTTTTAGTGGATTTCTACTTATTTTATTAAATATCATCTCCACCAAACAGGACAAGCTTGCATCTGTTATAGTTTTGGAGAAAAATGTGTTCATTTCATGTGTGCGCGAAATGCCTTAAAAATGGCTTTAAAATGGATTTGGAGCATGGAGACGATTATCTCGGGATTGCAAGATAACCAAACAAAACTTTTAGTGGATTTCTACTTATTTTATTAAATATCATCTCCACCAAACAGGACAAGCTTGCATCTGTTATAGTTTTGGAGAAAAATGTGTTCATTTCATGTATGCGCGAAATGCCTTAAAAATGGCTTTAAAATGGATTTGGAGCATGGAGACGATTATCTCGGGATTGCAATATAACCAAACAAAACTTTTAGTGGATTTCTACTTATTTTATTAAATATCATCTCCACCAAACAGGACAAGCTTGCATCTGTTATAGTTTTGGAGAAAAATGTGTTCATTTCATGTATGCGCGAAATGCCTTAAAAATGGCTTTAAAATGGATTTGGAGCATGGAGACGATTATCTCGGGATTGCAAGATAACCAAACAAAACTTTTAGTGGATTTCTACTTATTTTATTAAATATCATCTCCACCAAACAGGACAAGCTTGCATCTGTTATAGTTTTGGAGAAAAATGTGTTCATTTCATGTATGCGCGAAATGCCTTAAAAATGGCTTTAAAATGGATTTGGAGCATGGAGACGATTATCTCGGGATTGCAAGATAACCAAACAAAACTTTTAGTGGATTTCTACTTATTTTAATAAATATCATCTCCACCAAACAGGACAAGCTTGCATCTGTTATAGTTTTGGAGAAAAATGTGTTCATTTCATGTATGCGCAAAATGCCTTTGAAATGGCTTTAAAATGGATTTGGAGCATGGAGACGATTATCTCAGGATGGCAATATAAACAAACGAAACTTTTTGTAGATTTCTACTTATTTTATTAAATATTATCTCCACCAAACAGGACAAGCTTGCATCTGTTATAGTTTTGGAGAAAAATGTGTTCATTTCATGTATGCGCGAAATGCCTTAAAAATGGCTTTAAAATGGATTTGGAGCATGGAGACGATTATCTCGGGATTGCAAGATAACCAAACAAAACTTTTAGTGGATTTCTACTTATTTTATTAAATATCATCTCCACCAAACAGGACAAGCTTGCATCTGTTATAGTTTTGGAGAAAAATGTGTTCATTTCATGTATGCGCGAAATGCCTTAAAAATGGCTTTAAAATGGATTTGGAGCATGGAGACGATTATCTCGGGATTGCAAGATAACCAAACAAAACGTTTAGTGGATTTCTACTTATTTTATTAAATATCATCTCCACCAAACAGGACAAGCTTGCATGTGTTATAGTTTTGGAGAAAAATGTGTTCATTTCATGTATGCGCAAAATGCCTTTGAAATGGCTTTAAAATGGATTTGGAGCATGGAGACGATTATCTCAGGATGGCAATATAAACAAACGAAACTTTTAGTAGATTTCTACTTATTTTATTAAATATTATCTCCACCAAACAGGACAAGCTTGCATCTGTTATAGTTTTGGAGAAAAATGTGTTCATTTCATGTATGCGCGAAATGCCTTAAAAATGGCTTTAAAATGGATTTGGAGCATGGAGACGATTATCTCGGGATTGCAAGATAACCAAACAAAACTTTTAGTGGATTTCTACTTATTTTATTAAATATCATCTCCACCAAACAGGACAAGCTTGCATCTGTTATAGTTTTGGAGAAAAATGTGTTCATTTCATGTATGCGCGAAATGCCTTAAAAATGGCTTTAAAATGGATTTGGAGCATGGAGACGATTATCTCGGGATTGCAAGATAACCAAACAAAACGTTTAGTGGATTTCTACTTATTTTATTAAATATCATCTCCCCTAAACAGGACAAGCTTGCATCTGTTATAGTTTTGGAGAAAAATGTGTTCATTTCATGTATGCGCGAAATGCCTTAAAAATGGCTTTAAAATGGATTTGGAGCATGGAGACGATTATCTCGGGATTGCAAGATAACCAAACAAAACTTTTAGTGGATTTCTACTTATTTTATTAAATATCATCTCCACCAAACAGGACAAGCTTGCATCTGTTATAGTTTTGGAGAAAAATGTGTTCATTTCATGTATGCGCGAAATGCCTTAAAAATGGCTTTAAAATGGATTTGGAGCATGGAGACGATTATCTCGGGATTGCAAGATAACCAAACAAAACTTTTAGTGGATTTCTACTTATTTTATTAAATATCATCTCCACCAAACAGGACAAGCTTGCATCTGTTATAGTTTTGGAGAAAAATGTGTTCATTTCATGTATGCGCGAAATGCCTTAAAAATGGCTTTAAAATGGATTTGGAGCATGGAGACGATTATCTCGGGATTGCAAGATAACCAAACAAAACTTTTAGTGGATTTCTACTTATTTTATTAAATATCATCTCCACCAAACAGGACAAGCTTGCATCTGTTATAGTTTTGGAGAAAAATGTGTTCATTTCATGTATGCGCAAAATGCCTTTGAAATGGCTTTAAAATGGATTTGGAGCATGGAGACGATTATCTCAGGATGACAATATAAACAAACGAAACTTTTAGTAGATTTCTACTTATTTTATTAAATATTATCTCCACCAAACAGGACAAGCTTGCATCTGTTATAGTTTTGGAGAAAAATGTGTTCATTTCATGTATGCGCGAAATGCCTTAAAAATGGCTTTAAAATGGATTTGGAGCATGGAGACGATTATCTCGGGATTGCAAGATAACCAAACAAAACTTTTAGTGGATTTCTACTTATTTTATTAAATATCATCTCCACCAAACAGGACAAGCTTGCATCTGTTATAGTTTTGGAGAAAAATGTGTTCATTTCATGTATGCGCGAAATGCCTTAAAAATGGCTTTAAAATGGATTTGGAGCATGGAGACGATTATCTCGGGATTGCAAGATAACCAAACAAAACTTTTAGTGGATTTCTACTTATTTTATTAAATATCATCTCCACCAAACAGGACAAGCTTGGATCTGTTACAGTTTTGGAGAAAAATGTGTTCATTTCATGTATGCGCGAAATGCCTTAAAAATGGCTTTAAAATGGATTTGGAGCATGGAGACGATTATCTCGGGATTGCAAGATAACCAAACAAAACTTTTAGTGGATTTCTACTTATTTTATTAAATATCATCTCCACCAAACAGGACAAGCTTGCATGTGTTATAGTTTTGGAGAAAAATGTGTTCATTTTATGTATGCGCAAAATGCCTTTGAAATGGCTTTAAAATGGATTTGGAGCATGGAGACGATTATCTCGGGATTGCAAGATAACCAAACAAAACTTATAGTGGATTTCTACTTATTTTATTAAATATCATCTCCACCAAACAGGACAAGCTTGCATCTGTTATAGTTTTGGAGAAAAATGTGTTCATTTCATGTATGCGCGAAATGCCTTAAAAATGGCTTTAAAATGGATTTGGAGCATGGAGACGATTATCTCGGGATTGCAAGATAACCAAACAAAACTTTTAGTGGTTTTCTACTTATTTTATTAAATATCATCTCCACCAAACAGGACAAGCTTGCATGTGTTATAGTTTTGGAGAAAAATGTGTTCATTTCATGCATGCGCAAAATGCCTTTGAAATGGCTTTAAAATGGATTTGGAGCATGGAGACGATTATCTCAGGATGGCAATATAAACAAACGAAACTTTTAGTAGATTTCTACTTATTTTATTAAATATTATCTCCACCAAACAGGACAAGCTTGCATCTGTTATAGTTTTGGAGAAAAATGTGTTCATTTCATGTATGCGCGAAATGCCTTAAAAATGGCTTTAAAATGGATTTGGAGCATGGAGACGATTATCTCGGGATTGCAAGATAACCAAACAAAACTTTTAGTGGATTTCTACTTATTTTATTAAATATCATCTCCACCAAACAGGACAAGCTTGCATCTGTTATAGTTTTGGAGAAAAATGTGTTCATTTCATGTATGCGCGAAATGCCTTAAAAATGGCTTTAAAATGGATTTGGAGCATGGAGACGATTATCTCGGGATTGCAAGATAACCAAACAAAACTTTTAGTGGATTTCTACTTATTTTATTAAATATCATCTCCACCAAACAGGACAAGCTTGCATGTGTTATAGTTTTGGAGAAAAATGTGTTCATTTCATGTATGCGCAAAATGCCTTTGAAATGGCTTTAAAATGGATTTGGAGCATGGAGACGATTATCTCGGGATTGCAAGATAACCAAACAAAACTTTTAGTGGATTTCTACTTATTTTATTAAATATCATCTCCACCAAACAGGACAAGCTTGCATCTGTTATAGTTTTGGAGAAAAATGTGTTCATTTCATGTATGCGCGAAATGCCTTAAAAATGGCTTTAAAATGGATTTGGAGCATGGAGACGATTATCTCGGGATTGCAAGATAACCAAACAAAACTTTTAGTGGATTTCTACTTATTTTATTAAATATCATCTCCACCAAACAGGACAAGCTTGCATCTGTTATAGTTTTGGAGAAAAATGTGTTCATTTCATGTATGCGCGAAATGCCTTAAAAATGGCTTTAAAATGGATTTGGAGCATGGAGACGATTATCTCGGGATTGCAAGATAACCAAACAAAACTTTTAGTGGATTTCTACTTATTTTATTAAATATCATCTCCACCAAACAGGACAAGCTTGCATCTGTTATAGTTTTGGAGAAAAATGTGTTCATTTCATGTATGCGCGAAATGCCTTAAAAATGGCTTTAAAATGGATTTGGAGCATGGAGACGATTATCTCGGGATTGCAAGATAACCAAACAAAACTTTTAGTGGATTTCTACTTATTTTATTAAATATCATCTCCACCAAACAGGACAAGCTTGCATCTGTTATAGTTTTGGAGAAAAATGTGTTCATTTCATGTATGCGCGAAATGCCTTAAAAATGGCTTTAAAATGGATTTGGAGCATGGAGACGATTATCTCGGGATTGCAATATAACCAAACAAAACTTTTAGTGGATTTCTACTTATTTTATTAAATATCATCTCCACCAAACAGGACAAGCTTGCATCTGTTATAGTTTTGGAGAAAAATGTGTTCATTTCATGTATGCGCGAAATGCCTTAAAAATGGCTTTAAAATGGATTTGGAGCATGGAGACGATTATCTCGGGATTGCAAGATAACCAAACAAAACTTTTAGTGGATTTCTACTTATTTTATTAAATATCATCTCCACCAAACAGGACAAGCTTGCATCTGTTATAGTTTTGGAGAAAAATGTGTTCATTTCATGTATGCGCGAAATGCCTTAAAAATGGCTTTAAAATGGATTTGGAGCATGGAGACGATTATCTCGGGATTGCAAGATAACCAAACAAAACTTTTAGTGGATTTCTACTTATTTTAATAAATATCATCTCCACCAAACAGGACAAGCTTGCATCTGTTATAGTTTTGGAGAAAAATGTGTTCATTTCATGTATGCGCAAAATGAATTTGAAATGGCTTTAAAATGGATTTGGAGCATGGAGACGATTATCTCAGGATGGCAATATAAACAAACGAAACTTTTAGTAGATTTCTACTTATTTTATTAAATATTATCTCCACCAAACAGGACAAGCTTGCATCTGTTATAGTTTTGGAGAAAAATGTGTTCATTTCATGTATGCGCGAAATGCCTTAAAAATGGCTTTAAAATGGATTTGGAGCATGGAGACGATTATCTCGGGATTGCAAGATAACCAAACAAAACTTTTAGTGGTTTTCTACTTATTTTATTAAATATCATCTCCACCAAACAGGACAAGCTTGCATCTGTTATAGTTTTGGAGAAAAATGTGTTCATTTCATGTATGCGCGAAATGCCTTAAAAATGGCTTTAAAATGGATTTGGAGCATGGAGACGATTATCTCGGGATTGCAAGATAACCAAACAAAACTTTTAGTGGATTTCTACTTATTTTATTAAATATCATCTCCACCAAACAGGACAAGCTTGCATGTGTTATAGTTTTGGAGAAAAATGTGTTCATTTCATGAATGCGCAAAATGCCTTTGAAATGGCTTTAAAATGGATTTGGAGCATGGAGACGATTATCTCAGGATGGCAATATAAACAAACGAAACTTTTAGTAGATTTCTACTTATTTTATTAAATATTATCTCCACCAAACAGGACAAGCTTGCATCTGTTATAGTTTTGGAGAAAAATGTGTTCATTTCATGTATGCGCGAAATGCCTTAAAAATGGCTTTAAAATGGATTTGGAGCATGGAGACGATTATCTCGGGATTGCAAGATAACCAAACAAAACTTTTAGTGGATTTCTACTTATTTTATTAAATATCATCTCCACCAAACAGGACAAGCTTGCATCTGTTATAGTTTTGGAGAAAAATGTGTTCATTTCATGTATGCGCGAAATGCCTTAAAAATGGCTTTAAAATGGATTTGGAGCATGGAGACGATTATCTCGGGATTGCAAGATAACCAAACAAAACGTTTAGTGGATTTCTACTTATTTTATTAAATATCATCTCCACCAAACAGGACAAGCTTGCATCTGTTATAGTTTTGGAGAAAAATGTGTTCATTTCATGTATGCGCGAAATGCCTTAAAAATGGCTTTAAAATGGATTTGGAGCATGTAGACGATTATCTCGGGATTGCAAGATAACCAAACAAAACTTTTAGTGGATTTCTACTTATTTTATTAAATATCATCTCCACCAAACAGGACAAGCTTGCATCTGTTATAGTTTTGGAGAAAAATGTGTTCATTTCATGTATGCGCGAAATGCCTTAAAAATGGCTTTAAAATGGATTTGGAGCATGGAGACGATTATCTCGGGATTGCAAGATAACCAAACAAAACTTTTAATGGATTTCTACTTATTTTATTAAATATCATCTCCACCAAACAGGACAAGCTTGCATCTGTTATAGTTTTGGAGAAAAATGTGTTCATTTCATGTATGCGCGAAATGCCTTTAAAATGGCTTTAAAATGGATTTGGAGCATGGAGACGATTATCTCGGGATTGCAAGATAACCAAACAAAACTTTTAGTGGATTTCTACTTATTTTATTAAATATCATCTCCACCAAACAGGACAAGCTTGCATCTGTTATAGTTTTGGAGAAAAATGTGTTCATTTCATGTATGCGCAAAATGCCTTTGAAATGGCTTTAAAATGGATTTGGAGCATGGAGACGATTATCTCAGGATGGCAATATAAACAAACGAAACTTTTAGTAGATTTCTACTTATTTTATTAAATATTATCTCCACCAAACAGGACAAGCTTGCATCTGTTATAGTTTTGGAGAAAAATGTGTTCATTTCATGTATGCGCGAAATGCCTTAAAAATGGCTTTAAAATGGATTTGGAGCATGGAGACGATTATCTCGGGATTGCAAGATAACCAAACAAAACTTTTAGTGGATTTCTACTTATTTTATTAAATATCATCTCCACCAAACAGGACAAGCTTGCATCTGTTATAGTTTTGGAGAAAAATGTGTTCATTTCATGTATGCGCGAAATGCCTTAAAAATGGCTTTAAAATGGATTTGGAGCATGGAGACGATTATCTCGGGATTGCAAGATAACCAAACAAAACTTTTAGTGGATTTCTACTTATTTTATTAAATATCATCTCCACCAAACAGGACAAGCTTGCATCTGTTATAGTTTTGGAGAAAAATGTGTTCATTTCATGTATGCGCGAAATGCCTTAAAAATGGCTTTAAAATGGATTTGGAGCATGGAGACGATTATCTCGGGATTGCAAGATAACCAAACAAAACTTTTAGTGGATTTCTACTTATTTTATTAAATATCATCTCCACCAAACAGGACAAGCTTGCATCTATTATAGTTTTGGAGAAAAATGTGTTCATTTCATGTATGCGCGAAATGCCTTAAAAATGGCTTTAAAATGGATTTGGAGCATGGAGACGATTATCTCGGGATTGCAAGATAACCAAACAAAACTTTTAGTGGATTTCTACTTATTTTATTAAATATCATCTCCACCAAACAGGACAAGCTTGCATCTGTTATAGTTTTGGAGAAAAATGTGTTCATTTCATGTATGCGCGAAATGCCTTAAAAATGGCTTTAAAATTGATTTGGAGCATGGAGACGATTATCTCGGGATTGCAAGATAACCAAACAAAACTTTTAGTGGATTTCTACTTATTTTATTAAATATCATCTCCACCAAACAGGACAAGCTTGCATCTGTTATAGTTTTGGAGAAAAATGTGTTCATTTCATGTATGCGCGAAATGCCTTAAAAATGGCTTTAAAATGGATTTGGAGCATGGAGACGATTATCTCGGGATTGCAAGATAACCAAACAAAACTTTTAGTGGATTTCTACTTATTTTATTAAATATCATCTCCACCAAACAGGACAAGCTTGCATCTGTTATAGTTTTGGAGAAAAATGTGTTCATTTCATGTATGCGCGAAATGCCTTAAAAATGGCTTTAAAATGGATTTGGAGCATGGAGACGATTATCTCGGGATTGCAAGATAACCAAACAAAACTTTTAGTGGATTTCTACTTATTTTATTAAATATCATCTCCACCAAACAGGACAAGCTTGCATGTGTTATAGTTTTGGAGAAAAATGTGTTCATTTCATGTATGCGCAAAATGCCTTTGAAATGGCTTTAAAATGGATTTGGAGCATGGAGACGATTATCTCGGGATTGCAAGATAACCAAACAAAACTTTTAGTGGATTTCTACTTATTTTATTAAATATCATCTCCACCAAACAGGACAAGCTTGCATCTGTTATAGTTTTGGAGAAAAATGTGTTCATTTCATGTATGCGCGAAATGCCTTAAAAATGGCTTTAAAATGGATTTGGAGCATGGAGACGATTATCTCGGGATTGCAAGATAACCAAACAAAACTTTTAGTGGATTTCTACTTATTTTATTAAATATCTCCACCAAACAGGACAAGCTTGCATGTGTTATAGTTTTGGAGAAAAATGTGTTCATTTCATGTATGCGCGAAATGCCTTAAAAATGGCTTTAAAATGGATTTGGAACATGGAGACGATTATCTCGGGATTGCAAGATAACCAAACAAAACTTTTAGTGGATTTCTACTTATTTTATTAAATATCATCTCCACCAAACAGGACAAGCTTGCATCTGTTATAGTTTTGGAGAAAAATGTGTTCATTTCATGTATGCGCGAAATGCCTTAAAAATGGCTTTAAAATGGATTTGGAGCATGGAGACGATTATCTCGGGATTGCAAGATAACCAAACAAAACTTTTAGTGGATTTCTACTTATTTTATTAAATATCATCTCCACCAAACAGGACAAGCTTGCATCTGTTATAGTTTTGGAGAAAAATGTGTTCATTTCATGTATGCGCGAAATGCCTTAAAAATGGCTTTAAAATGGATTTGGAGCATGGAGACGATTATCTCGGGATTGCAAGATAACCAAACAAAACTTTTAGTGGATTTCTACTTATTTTATTAAATATCATCTCCACCAAACAGGACAAGCTTGCATCTGTTATAGTTTTGGAGAAAAATGTGTTCATTTCATGTATGCGCAAAATGCCTTTGAAATGGCTTTAAAATGGATTTGGAGCATGGAGACGATTATCTCAGGATGACAATATAAACAAACGAAACTTTTAGTAGATTTCTACTTATTTTATTAAATATTATCTCCACCAAACAGGACAAGCTTGCATCTGTTATAGTTTTGGAGAAAAATGTGTTCATTTCATGTATGCGCGAAATGCCTTAAAAATGGCTTTAAAATGGATTTGGAGCATGGAGACGATTATCTCGGGATTGCAAGATAACCAAACAAAACTTTTAGTGGATTTCTACTTATTTTATTAAATATCATCTCCACCAAACAGGACAAGCTTGCATGTGTTATAGTTTTGGAGAAAAATGTGTTCATTTCATGTATGCGCAAAATGCCTTTGAAATGGCTTTAAAATGGATTTGGAGCATGGAGACGATTATCTCGGGATTGCAAGATAACCAAACAAAACTTTTAGTGGATTTCTACTTATTTTATTAAATATCATCTCCACCAAACAGGACAAGCTTGCATGTGTTATAGTTTTGGAGAAAAATGTGTTCATTTCATGTATGCGCGAAATGCCTTAAAAATGGCTTTAAAATGGATTTGGAGCATGGAGACGATTATCTCGGGATTGCAAGATAACCAAACAAAACTTTTAGTGGATTTCTACTTATTTTATTAAATATCATCTCCACCAAACAGGACAAGCTTGCATCTGTTATAGTTTTGGAGAAAAATGTGTTCATTTCATGTATGCGCGAAATGCCTTAAAAATGGCTTTAAAATGGATTTGGAGTATGGAGACGATTATCTCGGGATTGCAAGATAACCAAACAAAACTTTTAGTGGATTTCTACTTATTTTATTAAATATCATCTCCACCAAACAGGACAAGCTTGCATCTGTTATAGTTTTGGAGAAAAATGTGTTCATTTCATGTGTGCGCGAAATGCCTTAAAAATGGCTTTAAAATGGATTTGGAGCATGGAGACGATTATCTCGGGATTGCAAGATAACCAAACAAAACTTTTAGTGGATTTCTACTTATTTTATTAAATATCATCTCCACCAAACAGGACAAGCTTGCATCTGTTATAGTTTTGGAGAAAAATGTGTTCATTTCATGTATGCGCGAAATGCCTTAAAAATGGCTTTAAAATGGATTTGGAGCATGGAGACGATTATCTCGGGATTGCAATATAACCAAACAAAACTTTTAGTGGATTTCTACTTATTTTATTAAATATCATCTCCACCAAACAGGACAAGCTTGCATCTGTTATAGTTTTGGAGAAAAATGTGTTCATTTCATGTATGCGCGAAATGCCTTAAAAATGGCTTTAAAATGGATTTGGAGCATGGAGACGATTATCTCGGGATTGCAAGATAACCAAACAAAACTTTTAGTGGATTTCTACTTATTTTATTAAATATCATCTCCACCAAACAGGACAAGCTTGCATCTGTTATAGTTTTGGAGAAAAATGTGTTCATTTCATGTATGCGCGAAATGCCTTAAAAATGGCTTTAAAATGGATTTGGAGCATGGAGACGATTATCTCGGGATTGCAAGATAACCAAACAAAACTTTTAGTGGATTTCTACTTATTTTAATAAATATCATCTCCACCAAACAGGACAAGCTTGCATCTGTTATAGTTTTGGAGAAAAATGTGTTCATTTCATGTATGCGCAAAATGCCTTTGAAATGGCTTTAAAATGGATTTGGAGCATGGAGACGATTATCTCAGGATGGCAATATAAACAAACGAAACTTTTTGTAGATTTCTACTTATTTTATTAAATATTATCTCCACCAAACAGGACAAGCTTGCATCTGTTATAGTTTTGGAGAAAAATGTGTTCATTTCATGTATGCGCGAAATGCCTTAAAAATGGCTTTAAAATGGATTTGGAGCATGGAGACGATTATCTCGGGATTGCAAGATAACCAAACAAAACTTTTAGTGGATTTCTACTTATTTTATTAAATATCATCTCCACCAAACAGGACAAGCTTGCATCTGTTATAGTTTTGGAGAAAAATGTGTTCATTTCATGTATGCGCGAAATGCCTTAAAAATGGCTTTAAAATGGATTTGGAGCATGGAGACGATTATCTCGGGATTGCAAGATAACCAAACAAAACGTTTAGTGGATTTCTACTTATTTTATTAAATATCATCTCCACCAAACAGGACAAGCTTGCATGTGTTATAGTTTTGGAGAAAAATGTGTTCATTTCATGTATGCGCAAAATGCCTTTGAAATGGCTTTAAAATGGATTTGGAGCATGGAGACGATTATCTCAGGATGGCAATATAAACAAACGAAACTTTTAGTAGATTTCTACTTATTTTATTAAATATTATCTCCACCAAACAGGACAAGCTTGCATCTGTTATAGTTTTGGAGAAAAATGTGTTCATTTCATGTATGCGCGAAATGCCTTAAAAATGGCTTTAAAATGGATTTGGAGCATGGAGACGATTATCTCGGGATTGCAAGATAACCAAACAAAACTTTTAGTGGATTTCTACTTATTTTATTAAATATCATCTCCACCAAACAGGACAAGCTTGCATCTGTTATAGTTTTGGAGAAAAATGTGTTCATTTCATGTATGCGCGAAATGCCTTAAAAATGGCTTTAAAATGGATTTGGAGCATGGAGACGATTATCTCGGGATTGCAAGATAACCAAACAAAACGTTTAGTGGATTTCTACTTATTTTATTAAATATCATCTCCCCTAAACAGGACAAGCTTGCATCTGTTATAGTTTTGGAGAAAAATGTGTTCATTTCATGTATGCGCGAAATGCCTTAAAAATGGCTTTAAAATGGATTTGGAGCATGGAGACGATTATCTCGGGATTGCAAGATAACCAAACAAAACTTTTAGTGGATTTCTACTTATTTTATTAAATATCATCTCCACCAAACAGGACAAGCTTGCATCTGTTATAGTTTTGGAGAAAAATGTGTTCATTTCATGTATGCGCGAAATGCCTTAAAAATGGCTTTAAAATGGATTTGGAGCATGGAGACGATTATCTCGGGATTGCAAGATAACCAAACAAAACTTTTAGTGGATTTCTACTTATTTTATTAAATATCATCTCCACCAAACAGGACAAGCTTGCATCTGTTATAGTTTTGGAGAAAAATGTGTTCATTTCATGTATGCGCGAAATGCCTTAAAAATGGCTTTAAAATGGATTTGGAGCATGGAGACGATTATCTCGGGATTGCAAGATAACCAAACAAAACTTTTAGTGGATTTCTACTTATTTTATTAAATATCATCTCCACCAAACAGGACAAGCTTGCATCTGTTATAGTTTTGGAGAAAAATGTGTTCATTTCATGTATGCGCAAAATGCCTTTGAAATGGCTTTAAAATGGATTTGGAGCATGGAGACGATTATCTCAGGATGACAATATAAACAAACGAAACTTTTAGTAGATTTCTACTTATTTTATTAAATATTATCTCCACCAAACAGGACAAGCTTGCATCTGTTATAGTTTTGGAGAAAAATGTGTTCATTTCATGTATGCGCGAAATGCCTTAAAAATGGCTTTAAAATGGATTTGGAGCATGGAGACGATTATCTCGGGATTGCAAGATAACCAAACAAAACTTTTAGTGGATTTCTACTTATTTTATTAAATATCATCTCCACCAAACAGGACAAGCTTGCATCTGTTATAGTTTTGGAGAAAAATGTGTTCATTTCATGTATGCGCGAAATGCCTTAAAAATGGCTTTAAAATGGATTTGGAGCATGGAGACGATTATCTCGGGATTGCAAGATAACCAAACAAAACTTTTAGTGGATTTCTACTTATTTTATTAAATATCATCTCCACCAAACAGGACAAGCTTGGATCTGTTACAGTTTTGGAGAAAAATGTGTTCATTTCATGTATGCGCGAAATGCCTTAAAAATGGCTTTAAAATGGATTTGGAGCATGGAGACGATTATCTCGGGATTGCAAGATAACCAAACAAAACTTTTAGTGGATTTCTACTTATTTTATTAAATATCATCTCCACCAAACAGGACAAGCTTGCATGTGTTATAGTTTTGGAGAAAAATGTGTTCATTTCATGTATGCGCAAAATGCCTTTGAAATGGCTTTAAAATGGATTTGGAGCATGGAGACGATTATCTCGGGATTGCAAGATAACCAAACAAAACTTATAGTGGATTTCTACTTATTTTATTAAATATCATCTCCACCAAACAGGACAAGCTTGCATCTGTTATAGTTTTGGAGAAAAATGTGTTCATTTCATGTATGCGCGAAATGCCTTAAAAATGGCTTTAAAATGGATTTGGAGCATGGAGACGATTATCTCGGGATTGCAAGATAACCAAACAAAACTTTTAGTGGTTTTCTACTTATTTTATTAAATATCATCTCCACCAAACAGGACAAGCTTGCATGTGTTATAGTTTTGGAGAAAAATGTGTTCATTTCATGCATGCGCAAAATGCCTTTGAAATGGCTTTAAAATGGATTTGGAGCATGGAGACGATTATCTCAGGATGGCAATATAAACAAACGAAACTTTTAGTAGATTTCTACTTATTTTATTAAATATTATCTCCACCAAACAGGACAAGCTTGCATCTGTTATAGTTTTGGAGAAAAATGTGTTCATTTCATGTATGCGCGAAATGCCTTAAAAATGGCTTTAAAATGGATTTGGAGCATGGAGACGATTATCTCGGGATTGCAAGATAACCAAACAAAACTTTTAGTGGATTTCTACTTATTTTATTAAATATCATCTCCACCAAACAGGACAAGCTTGCATCTGTTATAGTTTTGGAGAAAAATGTGTTCATTTCATGTATGCGCGAAATGCCTTAAAAATGGCTTTAAAATGGATTTGGAGCATGGAGACGATTATCTCGGGATTGCAAGATAACCAAACAAAACTTTTAGTGGATTTCTACTTATTTTATTAAATATCATCTCCACCAAACAGGACAAGCTTGCATGTGTTATAGTTTTGGAGAAAAATGTGTTCATTTCATGTATGCGCAAAATGCCTTTGAAATGGCTTTAAAATGGATTTGGAGCATGGAGACGATTATCTCGGGATTGCAAGATAACCAAACAAAACTTTTAGTGGATTTCTACTTATTTTATTAAATATCATCTCCACCAAACAGGACAAGCTTGCATCTGTTATAGTTTTGGAGAAAAATGTGTTCATTTCATGTATGCGCGAAATGCCTTAAAAATGGCTTTAAAATGGATTTGGAGCATGGAGACGATTATCTCGGGATTGCAAGATAACCAAACAAAACTTTTAGTGGATTTCTACTTATTTTATTAAATATCATCTCCACCAAACAGGACAAGCTTGCATCTGTTATAGTTTTGGAGAAAAATGTGTTCATTTCATGTATGCGCGAAATGCCTTAAAAATGGCTTTAAAATGGATTTGGAGCATGGAGACGATTATCTCGGGATTGCAAGATAACCAAACAAAACTTTTAGTGGATTTCTACTTATTTTATTAAATATCATCTCCACCAAACAGGACAAGCTTGCATCTGTTATAGTTTTGGAGAAAAATGTGTTCATTTCATGTATGCGCGAAATGCCTTAAAAATGGCTTTAAAATGGATTTGGAGCATGGAGACGATTATCTCGGGATTGCAAGATAACCAAACAAAACTTTTAGTGGATTTCTACTTATTTTATTAAATATCATCTCCACCAAACAGGACAAGCTTGCATCTGTTATAGTTTTGGAGAAAAATGTGTTCATTTCATGTATGCGCGAAATGCCTTAAAAATGGCTTTAAAATGGATTTGGAGCATGGAGACGATTATCTCGGGATTGCAATATAACCAAACAAAACTTTTAGTGGATTTCTACTTATTTTATTAAATATCATCTCCACCAAACAGGACAAGCTTGCATCTGTTATAGTTTTGGAGAAAAATGTGTTCATTTCATGTATGCGCGAAATGCCTTAAAAATGGCTTTAAAATGGATTTGGAGCATGGAGACGATTATCTCGGGATTGCAAGATAACCAAACAAAACTTTTAGTGGATTTCTACTTATTTTATTAAATATCATCTCCACCAAACAGGACAAGCTTGCATCTGTTATAGTTTTGGAGAAAAATGTGTTCATTTCATGTATGCGCGAAATGCCTTAAAAATGGCTTTAAAATGGATTTGGAGCATGGAGACGATTATCTCGGGATTGCAAGATAACCAAACAAAACTTTTAGTGGATTTCTACTTATTTTAATAAATATCATCTCCACCAAACAGGACAAGCTTGCATCTGTTATAGTTTTGGAGAAAAATGTGTTCATTTCATGTATGCGCAAAATGAATTTGAAATGGCTTTAAAATGGATTTGGAGCATGGAGACGATTATCTCAGGATGGCAATATAAACAAACGAAACTTTTAGTAGATTTCTACTTATTTTATTAAATATTATCTCCACCAAACAGGACAAGCTTGCATCTGTTATAGTTTTGGAGAAAAATGTGTTCATTTCATGTATGCGCGAAATGCCTTAAAAATGGCTTTAAAATGGATTTGGAGCATGGAGACGATTATCTCGGGATTGCAAGATAACCAAACAAAACTTTTAGTGGTTTTCTACTTATTTTATTAAATATCATCTCCACCAAACAGGACAAGCTTGCATCTGTTATAGTTTTGGAGAAAAATGTGTTCATTTCATGTATGCGCGAAATGCCTTAAAAATGGCTTTAAAATGGATTTGGAGCATGGAGACGATTATCTCGGGATTGCAAGATAACCAAACAAAACTTTTAGTGGATTTCTACTTATTTTATTAAATATCATCTCCACCAAACAGGACAAGCTTGCATGTGTTATAGTTTTGGAGAAAAATGTGTTCATTTCATGAATGCGCAAAATGCCTTTGAAATGGCTTTAAAATGGATTTGGAGCATGGAGACGATTATCTCAGGATGGCAATATAAACAAACGAAACTTTTAGTAGATTTCTACTTATTTTATTAAATATTATCTCCACCAAACAGGACAAGCTTGCATCTGTTATAGTTTTGGAGAAAAATGTGTTCATTTCATGTATGCGCGAAATGCCTTAAAAATGGCTTTAAAATGGATTTGGAGCATGGAGACGATTATCTCGGGATTGCAAGATAACCAAACAAAACTTTTAGTGGATTTCTACTTATTTTATTAAATATCATCTCCACCAAACAGGACAAGCTTGCATCTGTTATAGTTTTGGAGAAAAATGTGTTCATTTCATGTATGCGCGAAATGCCTTAAAAATGGCTTTAAAATGGATTTGGAGCATGGAGACGATTATCTCGGGATTGCAAGATAACCAAACAAAACGTTTAGTGGATTTCTACTTATTTTATTAAATATCATCTCCACCAAACAGGACAAGCTTGCATCTGTTATAGTTTTGGAGAAAAATGTGTTCATTTCATGTATGCGCGAAATGCCTTAAAAATGGCTTTAAAATGGATTTGGAGCATGTAGACGATTATCTCGGGATTGCAAGATAACCAAACAAAACTTTTAGTGGATTTCTACTTATTTTATTAAATATCATCTCCACCAAACAGGACAAGCTTGCATCTGTTATAGTTTTGGAGAAAAATGTGTTCATTTCATGTATGCGCGAAATGCCTTAAAAATGGCTTTAAAATGGATTTGGAGCATGGAGACGATTATCTCGGGATTGCAAGATAACCAAACAAAACTTTTAGTGGATTTCTACTTATTTTATTAAATATCATCTCCACCAAACAGGACAAGCTTGCATCTGTTATAGTTTTGGAGAAAAATGTGTTCATTTCATGTATGCGCGAAATGCCTTTAAAATGGCTTTAAAATGGATTTGGAGCATGGAGACGATTATCTCGGGATTGCAAGATAACCAAACAAAACTTTTAGTGGATTTCTACTTATTTTATTAAATATCATCTCCACCAAACAGGACAAGCTTGCATCTGTTATAGTTTTGGAGAAAAATGTGTTCATTTCATGTATGCGCAAAATGCCTTTGAAATGGCTTTAAAATGGATTTGGAGCATGGAGACGATTATCTCAGGATGGCAATATAAACAAACGAAACTTTTAGTAGATTTCTACTTATTTTATTAAATATTATCTCCACCAAACAGGACAAGCTTGCATCTGTTATAGTTTTGGAGAAAAATGTGTTCATTTCATGTATGCGCGAAATGCCTTAAAAATGGCTTTAAAATGGATTTGGAGCATGGAGACGATTATCTCGGGATTGCAAGATAACCAAACAAAACTTTTAGTGGATTTCTACTTATTTTATTAAATATCATCTCCACCAAACAGGACAAGCTTGCATCTGTTATAGTTTTGGAGAAAAATGTGTTCATTTCATGTATGCGCGAAATGCCTTAAAAATGGCTTTAAAATGGATTTGGAGCATGGAGACGATTATCTCGGGATTGCAAGATAACCAAACAAAACTTTTAGTGGATTTCTACTTATTTTATTAAATATCATCTCCACCAAACAGGACAAGCTTGCATCTGTTATAGTTTTGGAGAAAAATGTGTTCATTTCATGTATGCGCTAAATGCCTTAAAAATGGCTTTAAAATGGATTTGGAGCATGGAGACGATTATCTCGGGATTGCAAGATAACCAAACAAAACTTTTAGTGGATTTCTACTTATTTTATTAAATATCATCTCCACCAAACAGGACAAGCTTGCATCTATTATAGTTTTGGAGAAAAATGTGTTCATTTCATGTATGCGCGAAATGCCTTAAAAATGGCTTTAAAATGGATTTGGAGCATGGAGACGATTATCTCGGGATTGCAAGATAACCAAACAAAACTTTTAGTGGATTTCTACTTATTTTATTAAATATCATCTCCACCAAACAGGACAAGCTTGCATCTGTTATAGTTTTGGAGAAAAATGTGTTCATTTCATGTATGCGCGAAATGCCTTAAAAATGGCTTTAAAATTGATTTGGAGCATGGAGACGATTATCTCGGGATTGCAAGATAACCAAACAAAACTTTTAGTGGATTTCTACTTATTTTATTAAATATCATCTCCACCAAACAGGACAAGCTTGCATCTGTTATAGTTTTGGAGAAAAATGTGTTCATTTCATGTATGCGCGAAATGCCTTAAAAATGGCTTTAAAATGGATTTGGAGCATGGAGACGATTATCTCGGGATTGCAAGATAACCAAACAAAACTTTTAGTGGATTTCTACTTATTTTATTAAATATCATCTCCACCAAACAGGACAAGCTTGCATCTGTTATAGTTTTGGAGAAAAATGTGTTCATTTCATGTATGCGCGAAATGCCTTAAAAATGGCTTTAAAATGGATTTGGAGCATGGAGACGATTATCTCGGGATTGCAAGATAACCAAACAAAACTTTTAGTGGATTTCTACTTATTTTATTAAATATCATCTCCACCAAACAGGACAAGCTTGCATGTGTTATAGTTTTGGAGAAAAATGTGTTCATTTCATGTATGCGCAAAATGCCTTTGAAATGGCTTTAAAATGGATTTGGAGCATGGAGACGATTATCTCGGGATTGCAAGATAACCAAACAAAACTTTTAGTGGATTTCTACTTATTTTATTAAATATCATCTCCACCAAACAGGACAAGCTTGCATCTGTTATAGTTTTGGAGAAAAATGTGTTCATTTCATGTATGCGCGAAATGCCTTAAAAATGGCTTTAAAATGGATTTGGAGCATGGAGACGATTATCTCGGGATTGCAAGATAACCAAACAAAACTTTTAGTGGATTTCTACTTATTTTATTAAATATCTCCACCAAACAGGACAAGCTTGCATGTGTTATAGTTTTGGAGAAAAATGTGTTCATTTCATGTATGCGCGAAATGCCTTAAAAATGGCTTTAAAATGGATTTGGAACATGGAGACGATTATCTCGGGATTGCAAGATAACCAAACAAAACTTTTAGTGGATTTCTACTTATTTTATTAAATATCATCTCCACCAAACAGGACAAGCTTGCATCTGTTATAGTTTTGGAGAAAAATGTGTTCATTTCATGTATGCGCGAAATGCCTTAAAAATGGCTTTAAAATGGATTTGGAGCATGGAGACGATTATCTCGGGATTGCAAGATAACCAAACAAAACTTTTAGTGGATTTCTACTTATTTTATTAAATATCATCTCCACCAAACAGGACAAGCTTGCATGTGTTATAGTTTTGGAGAAAAATGTGTTCATTTCATGTATGCGCAAAATGCCTTTGAAATGGCTTTAAAATGGATTTGGAGCATGGAGACGATTATCTCAGGATGGCAATATAAACAAACGAAACTTTTAGTAGATTTCTACTTATTTTATTAAATATTATCTCCACCAAACAGGACAAGCTTGCATCTGTTATAGTTTTGGAGAAAAATGTGTTCATTTCATGTATGCGCGAAATGCCTTAAAAATGGCTTTAAAATGGATTTGGAGCATGGAGACGATTATCTCGGGATTGCAAGATAACCAAACAAAACTTTTAGTGGATTTCTACTTATTTTATTAAATATCATCTCCACCAAACAGGACAAGCTTGCATCTGTTATAGTTTTGGAGAAAAATGTGTTCATTTCATGTATGCGCGAAATGCCTTAAAAATGGCTTTAAAATGGATTTGGAGCATGGAGACGATTATCTCGGGATTGCAAGATAACCAAACAAAACTTTTAGTGGATTTCTACTTATTTTATTAAATATCATCTCCACCAAACAGGACAAGCTTGCATGTGTTATAGTTTTGGAGAAAAATGTGTTCATTTCATGTATGCGCAAAATGCCTTTGAAATGGCTTTAAAATGGATTTGGAGCATGGAGACGATTATCTCAGGATGGCAATATAAACAAACGAAACTTTTAGTAGATTTCTACTTATTTTATTAAATATTATCTCCACCAAACAGGACAAGCTTGCATCTGTTATAGTTTTGGAGAAAAATGTGTTCATTTCATGTATGCGCGAAATGCCTTAAAAATGGCTTTAAAATGGATTTGGAGCATGGAGACGATTATCTCGGGATTGCAAGATAACCAAACAAAACTTTTAGTGGATTTCTACTTATTTTATTAAATATCATCTCCACCAAACAGGACAAGCTTGCATGTGTTATAGTTTTGGAGAAAATTGTGTTCATTTCATGTATGCGCAAAATGCCTTTGAAATGGCTTTAAAATGGATTTGGAGCATGGAGACGATTATCTCAGGATGGCAATATAAACAAACGAAACTTTTAGTAGATTTCTACTTATTTTATTAAATATCATCTCCACCAAACAGGACAAGCTTGCATGTGTTATAGTTTTGGAGAAAAATGTGTTCATTTCATGTATGCGCAAAATGCCTTTGAAATGGCTTTAAAATGGATTTGGAGCATGGAGACGATTATCTCAGGATGGCAATATAAACAAACGAAACTTTTAGTAGATTTCTACTTATTTTATTAAATATTATCTCCACCAAACAGAACAAGCTTGCATCTGTTATAGTTTTGGAGAAAAATGTGTTCATTTCATGTATGCGCGAAATGCCTTAAAAATGGCTTTAAAATGGATTTGGAGCATGGAGACGATTATCTCGGGATTGCAAGATAACCAAACAAAACTTTTAGTGGATTTCTACTTATTTTACTAAATATCATCTCCACCAAACAGGACAAGCTTGCATCTATTATAGTTTTGGAGAAAAATGTGTTCATTTCATGTATCAGCGAAATGCCTTAAAAATGGCTTTAAAATGGATTTGGAGCATGGAGACGATTATCTCGGGATTGCAAGATAACCAAACAAAACTTTTAGTGGATTTCTACTTATTTTATTAAATATCATCTCCACCAAACAGGACAAGCTTGCATCTGTTATAGTTTTGGAGAAAAATGTGTTCATTTCATGTATGCGCGAAATGCCTTAAAAATGGCTTTAAAATGGATTTGGAGCATGGAGACGATTATCTCGGGATTGCAAGATAACCAAACAAAACTTTTAGTGGATTTCTACTTATTTTATTAAATATCATCTCCACCAAACAGGACAAGCTTGCATCTGTTATAGTTTTGGAGAAAAATGTGTTCATTTCATGTATGCGCGAAATGCCTTAAAAATGGCTTTAAAATGGATTTGGAGCATGGAGACGATTATCTCGGGATTGCAAGATAACCAAACAAAACTTTTAGTGGATTTCTACTTATTTTATTAAATATCATCTCCACCAAACAGGACAAGCTTGCATCTGTTATAGTTTTGGAGAAAAATGTGTTCATTTCATGTATGCGCAAAATGCCTTTGAAATGGCTTTAAAATGGATTTGGAGCATGGAGACGATTATCTCAGGATGGCAATATAAACAAACGAAACTTTTAGTAGATTTCTACTTATTTTATTAAATATTATCTCCACCAAACAGGACAAGCTTGCATCTGTTATAGTTTTGGAGAAAAATGTGTTCATTTCATGTATGCGCGAAATGCCTTAAAAATGGCTTTAAAATGGATTTGGAGCATGGAGACGATTATCTCGGGATTGCAAGATAACCAAACAAAACTTTTAGTGGATTTCTACTTATTTTATTAAATATCATCTCCACCAAACAGGACAAGCTTGCATCTGTTATAGTTTTGGAGAAAAATGTGTTCATTTCATGTATGCGCGAAATGCCTTAAAAATGGCTTTAAAATGGATTTGGAGCATGGAGACGATTATCTCGGGATTGCAAGATAACCAAACAAAACTTTTAGTGGATTTCTACTTATTTTATTAAATATCATCTCCACCAAACAGGACAAGCTTGCATGTGTTATAGTTTTGGAGAAAAATGTGTTCATTTCATGTATGCGCAAAATGCCTTTGAAATGGCTTTAAAATGGATTTGGAGCATGGAGACGATTATCTCAGGATGGCAATATAAACAAACGAAACTTTTAGTAGATTTCTACTTATTTTATTAAATATTATCTCCACCAAACAGGACAAGCTTGCATCTGTTATAGTTTTGGAGAAAAATGTGTTCATTTCATGTATGCGCGAAATGCCTTAAAAATGGCTTTAAAATGGATTTGGAGCATGGAGACGATTATCTCGGGATTGCAAGATAACCAAACAAAACTTTTAGTGGATTTCTACTTATTTTATTAAATATCATCTCCACCAAACAGGACAAGCTTGCATGTGTTATAGTTTTGGAGAAAATTGTGTTCATTTCATGTATGCGCAAAATGCCTTTGAAATGGCTTTAAAATGGATTTGGAGCATGGAGACGATTATCTCAGGATGGCAATATAAACAAACGAAACTTTTAGTAGATTTCTACTTATTTTATTAAATATTATCTCCACCAAACAGGACAAGCTTGCATCTGTTATAGTTTTGGAGAAAAATGTGTTCATTTCATGTATGCGCGAAATGCCTTAAAAATGGCTTTAAAATGGATTTGGAGCATGGAGACGATTATCTCGGGATTGCAAGATAACCAAACAAAACTTTTAGTGGATTTCTACTTATTTTATTAAATATCATCTCCACCAAACAGGACAAGCTTGCATCTGTTATAGTTTTGGAGAAAAATGTGTTCATTTAATGTATGCGCGAAATGCCTTAAAAATGGCTTTAAAATGGATTTGGAGCATGGAGACGATTATCTCGGGATTGCAAGATAACCAAACAAAACTTTTAGTGGATTTCTACTTATTTTATTAAATATCATCTCCACCAAACAGGACAAGCTTGCATGTGTTATAGTTTTGGAGAAAAATGTGTTCATTTCATGTATGCGCAAAATGCCTTTGAAATGGCTTTAAAAAGGATTTGGAGCATGGAGACGATTATCTCAGGATGGCAATATAAACAAACGAAACTTTTAGTAGATTTCTACTTATTTTATTAAATATTATCTCCACCAAACAGAACAAGCTTGCATCTGTTATAGTTTTGGAGAAAAATGTGTTCATTTCATGTATGCGCGAAATGCCTTAAAAATGGCTTTAAAATGGATTTGGAGCATGGAGACGATTATCTCGGGATTGCAAGATAACCAAACAAAACTTTTAGTGGATTTCTACTTATTTTATTAAATATCATCTCCACCAAACAGGACAAGCTTGCATCTATTATAGTTTTGGAGAAAAATGTGTTCATTTCATGTATGCGCGAAATGCCTTAAAAATGGCTTTAAAATGGATTTGGAGCATGGAGACGATTATCTCGGGATTGCAAGATAACCAAACAAAACTTTTAGTGGATTTCTACTTATTTTATTAAATATCATCTCCACCAAACAGGACAAGCTTGCATGTGTTATAGTTTTGGAGAAAAATGTGTTCATTTCATGTATGCGCAAAATGCCTTTGAAATGGCTTTAAAATGGATTTGGAGCATGGAGACGATTATCTCGGGATTGCAAGATAACCAAACAAAACTTTTAGTGGATTTCTACTTATTTTATTAAATATCATCTCCACCAAACAGGACAAGCTTTCATCTGTTATAGTTTTGGAGAAAAATGTGTTCATTTCATGTATGCGCGAAATGCCTTAAAAATGGCTTTAAAATGGATTTGGAGCATGGAGACGATTAATCTCGGGATTGCAAGATAACCAAACAAAACTTTTAGTGGTTTTCTATTTATTTTATTAAATATAATCTCCACCAAACAGGACAAGCTTGCATGTGTTATAGTTTTGGAGAAAAATGTGTTCATTTCATGTATGCGCAAAATGCCTTTGAAATGGCTTTTAAAATGGATTTGGAGCATGGAGACGATTATCTCAGGATGGCAATATAAACAAACGAAACTTTTAGTAGATTTCTACTTATTTTATTAAATATTATCTCCACCAAACAGGACAAGCTTGCATCTGTTATAGTTTTGGAGAAAAATGTGTTCATTTCATGTATGCGCGAAATGCCTTAAAAATGGCTTTAAAATGGATTTGGAGCATGGAGACGATTATCTCGGGATTGCAAGATAACCAAACAAAACTTTTAGTGGATTTCTACTTATTTTATTAAATATCATCTCCACCAAACAGGACAAGCTTGCATCTGTTATAGTTTTGGAGAAAAATGTGTTCATTTCATGTATGCGCGAAATGCCTTAAAAATGGCTTTAAAATGGATTTGGAGCATGGAGACGATTATCTCGGGATTGCAAGATAACCAAACAAAACTTTTAGTGGATTTCTAATTATTTTATTAAATATCATCTCCACACAAACAGGACAAGCTTGCATCTGTTATAGTTTTGGAGAAAAATGTGTTTCATTTCATGTATGCGCGAAATGCCTTAAAAATGGCTTTAAAATGGATTTGGAGCATGGAGACGATTATCTCGGGATTGCAAGATAACCAAACAAAACTTTTAGTGGATTTCTACTTATTTTATTAAATATCATCTCCACCAAACAGGACAAGCTTGCATCTATTATAGTTTTGGAGAAAAATGTGTTCATTTCATGTATGCGCGAAATGCCTTAAAAATGGCTTTAAAATGGATTTGGAGCATGGAGACGATTATCTCGGGATTGCAAGATAACCAAACCAAACCTTTTAGTGGATTTCTACTTATTTTATTAAATATCATCTCCACCAAACAGGACAAGCTTGCATCTGTTATAGTTTTGGAGAAAAATGTGTTCATTTCATGTATGCGCGAAATGCCTTAAAAATGGCTTTAAAATGGATTTGGAGCATGGAGACGATTATCTCGGATTGCAAGATAACCAAACAAAACTTTTAGTGGATTTCTACTTATTTTATTAAATATCATCTCCACCAAACAGGACAAGCTTGCATCTGTTATAGTTTTTGGAGAAAAATGTGTTCATTTCATGTATGCGCGAAATGCCTTAAAAATGGCTTTAAAATGGATTTGGAGCATGTAGACGATTATCTCGGGATTGCAAGATAACCAAACATAAACTTTTAGTGGATTTCTACTTATTTTATTAAATATCATCTCCACCAAACAGGACAAGCTTGCATCTGTTATAGTTTTGGAGAAAAATGTGTTCATTTCATGTATGCGCGAAATGCCTTAAAAATGGCTTTAAAATGGATTTGGAGCATGGAGACGATTATCTCGGGATTGCAAGATAACCAAACAAAACTTTTAGTGGATTTCTACTTATTTATATTAAATATCATCTCCACCAAACAGGACAAGCTTGCATGTGTTATAGTTTTGTGAGAAAAATGTGTTCATTTCATGTATGCGCAAAATGCCTTTGAAATGGCTTTAAAATGGATTTGGAGCATGGAGACGATTATCCTCGGGATTGCAAGATAACCAAACAAAACTTTTAGTGGATTTCTACTTATTTTATAATTATCATCTCCACTCAAACAGGACAAGCTTGCATCTGTTATAGTTTTGGAGAAAAATGTGTTTCATTTCATGTATGCGCGAAATGCCATTAAAATGGCTTTAAAATGGATTTGGAGCATGGAGACGATTATCTCGGGATTGCAAGATAACCAAACAAAACTTTTAGTGGATTTCTACTTATTTTATTAAATTATCTCCACCAAACAGGACAAGCTTGCATCTGTTATAGTTTTGGAGAAAAATGTGTCATTTCATGTATGCGCGAAATGCCTTAAAAATGGCTTTAAAATGGATTTGGAGCATGGAGACGATTATCTCGGGATTGCAAGATAACCAAACAAAACTTTTAGTGGATTTCTACTTATTTTATTAAATATCATCTCCACCAAACAGGACAAGCTTGCATATCTGTTATAGTTTTGGAGAAAAATGTGTTCATTTCATGTATGCGCGAAATGCCTTAAAAATGGCTTTAAAATGGATTTGGAGCATGGAGACGATTATCTCGGGATTGCAAGATAACCAAACAAACTTTTAGTGGATTTCTACTTATTTTATTAAATATCATCTCCACCAAACAGGACAAGCTTGCATGTGTTATAGTTTTGGAGAAAAATGTGTTCATTTCATGTATGCGCAAAATGCCTTTGAAATGGCTTTAAAATGGATTTGGAGCATGGGAGACGATTATCTCAGGATGGCAATATAAACAAACGAAACTTTTAGTAGATTTCTACTTATTTTATTAAATATTATCTCCACCAAACAGGACAAGCTTGCATCTGTTATAGTTTTGGAGAAAAATGTGTTCATTTCATGTATGCGCGAAATGCCTTAAAAAATGGCTTTAAAATGGATTTGGAGCATGGAGACGATTATCTCGGGATTGCAAGATAACCCAAACAAAACTTTTAGTGGATTTCTACTTATTTTATTAAATATCATCTCCACCAAACAGACAAGCTTGCATCTGTTATAGTTTTGGAGAAAAATGTGTTCATTTCATGTATGCGCGAAATGGCCTTAAAAATGGCTTTAAAATGGATTTGGAGCAGGGAGACGATTATCTCGGGTTTTGCAAGATAACCAAACAAAACTTTAGTGGATTTCTACTTATTTTATTTAAATATCATCTCCACCAAACAGGACAAGCTTGCATGTGTTATAGTTTTGAGAAAAATGTGTTCATTTCATGTATGCGCAAATGGCTTTAAAATGGATTTGGAGCATGGAGACGATTATCTCAGGATGGCAATATAAACAAACGAAACTTTTAGTAGATTTCTACTTATTTTATTAAATATTATCTCCACCAAACAGGACAAGCTTGCATCTGTTATAGTTTTGGAGAAAAATGTGTTCATTTCATGTATGCGCGAAATGCCTTAAAAATGGCTTTAAAATGGATTTGGAGCATGGAGACGATTATCTCGGGATTGCAAGATAACCAAACAAAACTTTTAGTGGATTTCTACTTATTTTATTAAATATCATCTCCACCAAACAGGACAAGCTTGCATGTGTTATAGTTTTGGAGAAAATTGTGTTCATTTCATGTATGCGCAAAATGCCTTTGAAATGGCTTTAAAATGGATTTGGAGCATGGAGACGATTATCTCAGGATGGCAATATAAACAAACGAAACTTTTAGTAGATTTCTACTTATTTTATTAAATATTATCTCCACCAAACAGGACAAGCTTGCATCTGTTATAGTTTTGGAGAAAAATGTGTTCATTTCATGTATGCGCGAAATGCCTTAAAAATGGCTTTAAAATGGATTTGGAGCATGGAGACGATTATCTCGGGATTGCAAGATAACCAAACAAAACTTTTAGTGGATTTCTACTTATTTTATTAAATATCATCTCCACCAAACAGGACAAGCTTGCATCTGTTATAGTTTTGGAGAAAAATGTGTTCATTTAATGTATGCGCGAAATGCCTTAAAAATGGCTTTAAAATGGATTTGGAGCATGGAGACGATTATCTCGGGATTGCAAGATAGCCAAACAAAACTTTTAGTGGATTTCTACTTATTTTATTAAATATCATCTCCACCAAACAGGACAAGCTTGCATGTGTTATAGTTTTGGAGAAAAATGTGTTCATTTCATGTATGCGCAAAATGCCTTTGAAATGGCTTTAAAATGGATTTGGAGCATGGAGACGATTATCTCAGGATGGCAATATAAACAAACGAAACTTTTAGTAGATTTCTACTTATTTTATTAAATATTATCTCCACCAAACAGAACAAGCTTGCATCTGTTATAGTTTTGGAGAAAAATGTGTTCATTTCATGTATGCGCGAAATGCCTTAAAAATGGCTTTAAAATGGATTTGGAGCATGGAGACGATTATCTCGGGATTGCAAGATAACCAAACAAAACTTTTAGTGGATTTCTACTTATTTTATTAAATATCATCTCCACCAAACAGGACAAGCTTGCATCTATTATAGTTTTGGAGAAAAATGTGTTCATTTCATGTATGCGCGAAATGCCTTAAAAATGGCTTTAAAATGGATTTGGAGCATGGAGACGATTATCTCGGGATTGCAAGATAACCAAACAAAACTTTTAGTGGATTTCTACTTATTTTATTAAATATCATCTCCACCAAACAGGACAAGCTTGCATCTGTTATAGTTTTGGAGAAAAATGTGTTCATTTCATGTATGCGCGAAATGCCTTAAAAATGGCTTTAAAATGGATTTGGAGCATGGAGACGATTATCTCGGGATTGCAAGATAACCAAACAAAACTTTTAGTGGATTTCTACTTATTTTATTAAATATCATCTCCACCAAACAGGACAAGCTTGCATCTGTTATAGTTTTGGAGAAAAATGTGTTCATTTCATGTATGCGCGAAATGCCTTAAAAATGGCTTTAAAATGGATTTGGAGCATGGAGACGATTATCTCGGGATTGCAAGATAACCAAACAAAACTTTTAGTGGATTTCTACTTATTTTATTAAATATCATCTCCACCAAACAGGACAAGCTTGCATCTGTTATAGTTTTGGAGAAAAATGTGTTCATTTCATGTATGCGCGAAATGCCTTAAAAATGGCTTTAAAATGGATTTGGAGCATGGAGACGATTATCTCGGGATTACAAGATAACCAAACAAAACTTTTAGTGGATTTCTACTTATTTTATTAAATATCATCTCCACCAAACAGGACAAGCTTGCATGTGTTATAGTTTTGGAGAAAAATGTGTTCATTTCATGTATGCGCAAAATGCCTTTGAAATGGCTTTAAAATGGATTTGGAGCATGGAGACGATTATCTCGGGATTGCAAGATAACCAAACATAACTTTTAGTGGATTTCTACTTATTTTATTAAATATCATCTCCACCAAACAGGACAAGCTTGCATCTGTTATAGTTTTGGAGAAAAATGTGTTCATTTCATGTATGCGCGAAATGCCTTAAAAATGGCTTTAAAATGGATTTGGAGCATGGAGACGATTATCTCGGGATTGCAAGATAACCAAACAAAACTTTTAGTGGATTTCTACTTATTTTATTAAATATCATCTCCACCAAACAGGACAAGCTTGCATCTGTTATAGTTTTGGAGAAAAATGTGTTCATTTCATGTATGCGCGAAATGCCTTAAAAATGGCTTTAAAATGGATTTGGAGCATGGAGACGATTATCTCGGGATTGCAAGATAACCAAACAAAACTTTTAGTGGATTTCTACTTATTTTATTAAATATCATCTCCACCAAACAGGACAAGCTTGCATCTGTTATAGTTTTGGAGAAAAATGTGTTCATTTCATGTATGCGCGAAATGCCTTAAAAATGGCTTTAAAATGGATTTGGAGCATAGAGACGATTATCTCGGGATTGCAAGATAACCAAACAAAACTTTTAGTGGATTTCTACTTATTTTATTAAATATCATCTCCACCAAACAGGACAAGCTTGCATGTGTTATAGTTTTGGAGAAAAATGTGTTCATTTCATGTATGCGCAAAATGCCTTTGAAATGGCTTTAAAATGGATTTGGAGCATGGAGACGATTATCTCAGGATGGCAATATAAACAAACGAAACTTTTAGTAGATTTCTACTTATTTTATTAAATATTATCTCCACCAAACAGGACAAGCTTGCATCTGTTATAGTTTTGGAGAAAAATGTGTTCATTTCATGTATGCGCGAAATGCCTTAAAAATGGCTTTAAAATGGATTTGGAGCATGGAGACGATTATCTCGGGATTGCAAGATAACCAAACAAAACTTTTAGTGGATTTCTACTTATTTTATTAAATATCATCTCCACCAAACAGGACAAGCTTGCATCTGTTATAGTTTTGGAGAAAAATGTGTTCATTTCATGTATGCGCGAAATGCCTTAAAAATGGCTTTAAAATGGATTTGGAGCATGGAGACGATTATCTCGGGATTGCAAGATAACCAAACAAAACTTTTAGTGGATTTCTACTTATTTTATTAAATATCATCTCCACCAAACAGGACAAGCTTGCATGTGTTATAGTTTTGGAGAAAAATGTGTTCATTTCATGTATGCGCAAAATGCCTTTGAAATGGCTTTAAAATGGATTTGGAGCATGGAGACGATTATCTCAGGATGGCAATATAAACAAACGAAACTTTTAGTAGATTTCTACTTATTTTATTAAATATTATCTCCACCAAACAGGACAAGCTTGCATCTGTTATAGTTTTGGAGAAAAATGTGTTCATTTCATGTATGCGCGAAATGCCTTAAAAATGGCTTTAAAATGGATTTGGAGCATGGAGACGATTATCTCGGGATTGCAAGATAACCAAACAAAACTTTTAGTGGATTTCTACTTATTTTATTAAATATCATCTCCGCCAAACAGGACAAGCTTGCATCTGTTATAGTTTTGGAGAAAAATGTGTTCATTTCATGTATGCGCGAAATGCCTTAAAAATGGCTTTAAAATGGATTTGGAGCATGGAGACGATTATCTCGGGATTGCAATATAACCAAACAAAACTTTTAGTGGATTTCTACTTATTTTATTAAATATCATCTCCACCAAACAGGACAAGCTTGCATCTGTTATAGTTTTGGAGAAAAATGTGTTCATTTCATGTATGCGCGAAATGCCTTAAAAATGGCTTTAAAATGGATTTGGAGCATGGAGACGATTATCTCGGGATTGCAAGATAACCAAACAAAACTTTTAGTGGATTTCTACTTATTTTATTAAATATCATCTCCACCAAACAGGACAAGCTTGCATCTGTTATAGTTTTGGAGAAAAATGTGTTCATTTCATGTATGCGCGAAATGCCTTAAAAATGGCTTTAAAATGGATTTGGAGCATGGAGACGATTATCTCGGGATTGCAAGATAACCAAACAAAACTTTTAGTGGATTTCTACTTATTTTATTAAATATCATCTCCACCAAACAGGACAAGCTTGCATGTGTTATAGTTTTGGAGAAAAATGTGTTCATTTCATGTATGCGCAAAATGCCTTTGAAATGGCTTTAAAATGGATTTGGAGCATGGAGACGATTATCTCGGGATTGCAAGATAACCAAACAAAACTTTTAGTGGATTTCTACTTATTTTATTAAATATCATCTCCACCAAACAGGACAAGCTTGCATGTGTTATAGTTTTGGAGAAAAATGTGTTCATTTCATGTATGCGCAAAATGCCTTTGAAATGGCTTTAAAATGGATTTGGAGCATGGAGACGATTATCTCAGGATGGCAATATAAACAAACGAAACTTTTAGTAGATTTCTACTTATTTTATTAAATATTATCTCCACCAAACAGGACAAGCTTGCATCTGTTATAGTTTTTGAGAAAAATGTGTTCATTTCATGTATGCGCGAAATGCCTTAAAAATGGCTTTAAAATGGATTTGGAGCATGGAGACGATTATCTCGGGATTGCAAGATAACCAAACAAAACTTTTAGTGGATTTCTACTTATTTTATTAAATATCATCTCCACCAAACAGGACAAGCTTGCATCTATTATAGTTTTGGAGAAAAATGTGTTCATTTCATGTATGCGCGAAATGCCTTAAAAATGGCTTTAAAATGGATTTGGAGCATGGAGACGATTATCTCGGGATTGCAAGATAACCAAACAAAACTTTTAGTGGATTTCTACTTATTTTATTAAATATCATCTCCACCAAACAGGACAAGCTTGCATCTGTTATAGTTTTGGAGAAAAATGTGTTCATTTCATGTATGCGCGAAATGCCTTAAAAATGGCTTTAAAATGGATTTGGAGCATGGAGACGATTATCTCGGGATTGCAAGATAACCAAACAAAACTTTTAGTGGATTTCTACTTATTTTATTAAATATCATCTCCACCAAACAGGACAAGCTTGCATCTGTTATAGTTTTGGAGAAAAATGTGTTCATTTCATGTATGCGCGAAATGCCTTAAAAATGGCTTTAAAATGGATTTGGAGCATGGAGACGATTATCTCGGGATTGCAAGATAACCAAACAAAACTTTTAGTGGATTTCTACTTATTTTATTAAATATCATCTCCACCAAACAGGACAAGCTTGCATCTATTATAGTTTTGGAGAAAAATGTGTTCATTTCATGTATGCGCGAAATGCCTTAAAAATGGCTTTAAAATGGATTTGGAGCATGGAGACGATTATCTCGGGATTGCAAGATAACCAAACAAAACTTTTAGTGGATTTCTACTTATTTTATTAAATATCATCTCCACCAAACAGGACAAGCTTGCATCTGTTATAGTTTTGGAGAAAAATGTGTTCATTTCATGTATGCGCGAAATGCCTTAAAAATGGCTTTAAAATGGATTTGGAGCATGGAGACGATTATCTCGGGATTGCAAGATAACCAAACAAAACTTTTAGTGGATTTCTACTTATTTTATTAAATATCATCTCCACCAAACAGGACAAGCTTGCATCTGTTATAGTTTTGGAGAAAAATGTGTTCATTTCATGTATGCGCGAAATGCCTTAAAAATGGCTTTAAAATGGATTTGGAGCATGGAGACGATTATCTCGGGATTGCAAGATAACCAAACAAAACTTTTAGTGGATTTCTACTTATTTTATTAAATATCATCTCCACCAAACAGGACAAGCTTGCATCTGTTATAGTTTTGGAGAAAAATGTGTTCATTTCATGTATGCGAGAAATGCCTTAAAAATGGCTTTAAAATGGATTTGGAGCATGGAGACGATTATCTCGGGATTGCAAGATAACCAAACAAAACTTTTAGTGGATTTCTACTTATTTTATTAAATATCATCTCCACCAAACAGGACAAGCTTGCATGTGTTATAGTTTTGGAGAAAAATGTGTTCATTTCATGTATGCGCAAAATGCCTTTGAAATGGCTTTAAAATGGATTTGGAGCATGGAGACGATTATCTCGGGATTGCAAGATAACCAAACAAAACTTTTAGTGGATTTCTACTTATTTTATTAAATATCATCTCCACCAAACAGGACAAGCTTGCATCTGTTATAGTTTTGGAGAAAAATGTGTTCATTTCATGTATGCGCGAAATGCCTTAAAAATGGCTTTAAAATGGATTTGGAGCATGGAGACGATTATCTCGGGATTGCAAGATAACCAAACAAAACTTTTAGTGGATTTCTACTTATTTTATTAAATATCATCTCCACCAAACAGGACAAGCTTGCATCTGTTATAGTTTTGGAGAAAAATGTGTTCATTTCATGTATGCGCGAAATGCCTTAAAAATGGCTTTAAAATGGATTTGGAGCATGGAGACGATTATCTCGGGATTGCAAGATAACCAAACAAAACTTTTAGTGGATTTCTACTTATTTTATTAAATATCTCCACCAAACAGGACAAGCTTGCATCTGTTATAGTTTTGGAGAAAAATGTGTTCATTTCATGTATGCGCGAAATGCCTTAAAAATGGCTTTAAAATGGATTTGGAGCATGGAGACGATTATCTCGGGATTGCAAGATAACCAAACAAAACTTTTAGTGGATTTCTACTTATTTTATTAAATATCATCTCCACCAAACAGGACAAGCTTGCATCTGTTATAGTTTTGGAGAAAAATGTGTTCATTTCATGTATGCGCGAAATGCCTTAAAAATGGCTTTAAAATGGATTTGGAGCATGGAGACGATTATCTCGGGATTGCAAGATAACCAAACAAAACTTTTAGTGGATTTCTACTTATTTTATTAAATATCATCTCCACCAAACAGGACAAGCTTGCATGTGTTATAGTTTTGGAGAAAAATGTGTTCATTTCATGTATGCGCAAAATGCCTTTGAAATGGCTTTAAAATGGATTTGGAGCATGGAGACGATTATCTCAGGATGGCAATATAAACAAACGAAACTTTTAGTAGATTTCTACTTATTTTATTAAATATTATCTCCACCAAACAGGACAAGCTTGCATCTGTTATAGTTTTGGAGAAAAATGTGTTCATTTCATGTATGCGCGAAATGCCTTAAAAATGGCTTTAAAATGGATTTGGAGCATGGAGACGATTATCTCGGGATTGCAAGATAACCAAACAAAACTTTTAGTGGATTTCTACTTATTTTATTAAATATCATCTCCACCAAACAGGACAAGCTTGCATCTGTTATAGTTTTGGAGAAAAATGTGTTCATTTCATGTATGCGCGAAATGCCTTAAAAATGGCTTTAAAATGGATTTGGAGCATGGAGACGATTATCTCGGGATTGCAAGATAACCAAACAAAACTTTTAGTGGATTTCTACTTATTTTATTAAATATCATCTCCACCAAACAGGACAAGCTTGCATGTGTTATAGTTTTGGAGAAAAATGTGTTCATTTCATGTATGCGCAAAATGCCTTTGAAATGGCTTTAAAATGGATTTGGAGCATAGAGACGATTATCTCAGGATGGCAATATAAACAAACGAAACTTTTAGTAGATTTCTACTTATTTTATTAAATATTATCTCCACCAAACAGGACAAGCTTGCATCTGTTATAGTTTTGGAGAAAAATGTGTTCATTTCATGTATGCGCGAAATGCCTTAAAAATGGCTTTAAAATGGATTTGGAGCATGGAGACGATTATCTCGGGATTGCAAGATAACCAAAAAAAACGTTTAGTGGATTTCTACTTATTTTATTAAATATCATCTCCACCAAACAGGACAAGCTTGCATCTGTTATAGTTTTGGAGAAAAATGTGTTCATTTAATGTATGCGCGAAATGCCTTAAAAATGGCTTTAAAATGGATTTGGAGCATGGAGACGATTATCTCGGGATTGCAAGATAACCAAACAAAACTTTTAGTGGATTTCTACTTATTTTATTAAATATCATCTCCACCAAACAGGACAAGCTTGCATGTGTTATAGTTTTGGAGAAAAATGTGTTCATTTCATGTATGCGCAAAATGCCTTTGAAATGGCTTTAAAATGGATTTGGAGCATGGAGACGATTATCTCAGGATGGCAATATAAACAAACGAAACTTTTAGTAGATTTCTACTTATTTTATTAAATATTATCTCCACCAAACAGAACAAGCTTGCATCTGTTATAGTTTTGGAGAAAAATGTGTTCATTTCATGTATGCGCAAAATGCCTTTGAAATGGCTTTAAAATGGATTTGGAGCATGGAGACGATTATCTCGGGATTGCAAGATAACCAAACAAAACTTTTAGTGGATTTCTACTTATTTTATTAAATATCATCTCCACCAAACAGGACAAGCTTGCATCTGTTATAGTTTTGGAGAAAAATGTGTTCATTTCATGTATGCGCGAAATGCCTTAAAAATGGCTTTAAAATGGATTTGGAGCATGGAGACGATTATCTCGGGATTGCAAGATAACCAAACAAAACTTTTAGTGGATTTCTACTTATTTTATTAAATATCATCTCCACCAAACAGGACAAGCTTGCATCTGTTATAGTTTTGGAGAAAAATGTGTTCATTTCATGTATGCGCGAAATGCCTTAAAAATGGCTTTAAAATGGATTTGGAGCATGGAGACGATTATCTCGGGATTGCAAGATAACCAAACAAAACTTTTAGTGGATTTCTACTTATTTTATTAAATATCATCTCCACCAAACAGGACAAGCTTGCATCTGTTATAGTTTTGGAGAAAAATGTGTTCATTTCATGTATGCGCGAAATGCCTTAAAAATGGCTTTAAAATGGATTTGGAGCATAGAGACGATTATCTCGGGATTGCAAGATAACCAAACAAAACTTTTAGTGGATTTCTACTTATTTTATTAAATATCATCTCCACCAAACAGGACAAGCTTGCATGTGTTATAGTTTTGGAGAAAAATGTGTTCATTTCATGTATGCGCAAAATGCCTTTGAAATGGCTTTAAAATGGATTTGGAGCATGGAGACGATTATCTCAGGATGGCAATATAAACAAACGAAACTTTTAGTAGATTTCTACTTATTTTATTAAATATTATCTCCACCAAACAGGACAAGCTTGCATCTGTTATAGTTTTGGAGAAAAATGTGTTCATTTCATGTATGCGCGAAATGCCTTAAAAATGGCTTTAAAATGGATTTGGAGCATGGAGACGATTATCTCGGGATTGCAAGATAACCAAACAAAACTTTTAGTGGATTTCTACTTATTTTATTAAATATCATCTCCACCAAACAGGACAAGCTTGCATCTGTTATAGTTTTGGAGAAAAATGTGTTCATTTCATGTATGCGCGAAATGCCTTAAAAATGGCTTTAAAATGGATTTGGAGCATGGAGACGATTATCTCGGGATTGCAAGATAACCAAACAAAACTTTTAGTGGATTTCTACTTATTTTATTAAATATCATCTCCACCAAACAGGACAAGCTTGCATGTGTTATAGTTTTGGAGAAAAATGTGTTCATTTCATGTATGCGCAAAATGCCTTTGAAATGGCTTTAAAATGGATTTGGAGCATGGAGACGATTATCTCAGGATGGCAATATAAACAAACGAAACTTTTAGTAGATTTCTACTTATTTTATTAAATATTATCTCCACCAAACAGGACAAGCTTGCATCTGTTATAGTTTTGGAGAAAAATGTGTTCATTTCATGTATGCGCGAAATGCCTTAAAAATGGCTTTAAAATGGATTTGGAGCATGGAGACGATTATCTCGGGATTGCAAGATAACCAAACAAAACTTTTAGTGGATTTCTACTTATTTTATTAAATATCATCTCCGCCAAACAGGACAAGCTTGCATCTGTTATAGTTTTGGAGAAAAATGTGTTCATTTCATGTATGCGCGAAATGCCTTAAAAATGGCTTTAAAATGGATTTGGAGCATGGAGACGATTATCTCGGGATTGCAATATAACCAAACAAAACTTTTAGTGGATTTCTACTTATTTTATTAAATATCATCTCCACCAAACAGGACAAGCTTGCATCTGTTATAGTTTTGGAGAAAAATGTGTTCATTTCATGTATGCGCGAAATGCCTTAAAAATGGCTTTAAAATGGATTTGGAGCATGGAGACGATTATCTCGGGATTGCAAGATAACCAAACAAAACTTTTAGTGGATTTCTACTTATTTTATTAAATATCATCTCCACCAAACAGGACAAGCTTGCATCTGTTATAGTTTTGGAGAAAAATGTGTTCATTTCATGTATGCGCGAAATGCCTTAAAAATGGCTTTAAAATGGATTTGGAGCATGGAGACGATTATCTCGGGATTGCAAGATAACCAAACAAAACTTTTAGTGGATTTCTACTTATTTTATTAAATATCATCTCCACCAAACAGGACAAGCTTGCATGTGTTATAGTTTTGGAGAAAAATGTGTTCATTTCATGTATGCGCAAAATGCCTTTGAAATGGCTTTAAAATGGATTTGGAGCATGGAGACGATTATCTCGGGATTGCAAGATAACCAAACAAAACTTTTAGTGGATTTCTACTTATTTTATTAAATATCATCTCCACCAAACAGGACAAGCTTGCATGTGTTATAGTTTTGGAGAAAAATGTGTTCATTTCATGTATGCGCAAAATGCCTTTGAAATGGCTTTAAAATGGATTTGGAGCATGGAGACGATTATCTCAGGATGGCAATATAAACAAACGAAACTTTTAGTAGATTTCTACTTATTTTATTAAATATTATCTCCACCAAACAGGACAAGCTTGCATCTGTTATAGTTTTGGAGAAAAATGTGTTCATTTCATGTATGCGCGAAATGCCTTAAAAATGGCTTTAAAATGGATTTGGAGCATGGAGACGATTATCTCGGGATTGCAAGATAACCAAACAAAACTTTTAGTGGATTTCTACTTATTTTATTAAATATCATCTCCACCAAACAGGACAAGCTTGCATCTATTATAGTTTTGGAGAAAAATGTGTTCATTTCATGTATGCGCGAAATGCCTTAAAAATGGCTTTAAAATGGATTTGGAGCATGGAGACGATTATCTCGGGATTGCAAGATAACCAAACAAAACTTTTAGTGGATTTCTACTTATTTTATTAAATATCATCTCCACCAAACAGGACAAGCTTGCATCTGTTATAGTTTTGGAGAAAAATGTGTTCATTTCATGTATGCGCGAAATGCCTTAAAAATGGCTTTAAAATGGATTTGGAGCATGGAGACGATTATCTCGGGATTGCAAGATAACCAAACAAAACTTTTAGTGGATTTCTACTTATTTTATTAAATATCATCTCCACCAAACAGGACAAGCTTGCATCTGTTATAGTTTTGGAGAAAAATGTGTTCATTTCATGTATGCGCGAAATGCCTTAAAAATGGCTTTAAAATGGATTTGGAGCATGGAGACGATTATCTCGGGATTGCAAGATAACCAAACAAAACTTTTAGTGGATTTCTACTTATTTTATTAAATATCATCTCCACCAAACAGGACAAGCTTGCATCTGTTATAGTTTTGGAGAAAAATGTGTTCATTTCATGTATGCGAGAAATGCCTTAAAAATGGCTTTAAAATGGATTTGGAGCATGGAGACGATTATCTCGGGATTGCAAGATAACCAAACAAAACTTTTAGTGGATTTCTACTTATTTTATTAAATATCATCTCCACCAAACAGGACAAGCTTGCATGTGTTATAGTTTTGGAGAAAAATGTGTTCATTTCATGTATGCGCAAAATGCCTTTGAAATGGCTTTAAAATGGATTTGGAGCATGGAGACGATTATCTCGGGATTGCAAGATAACCAAACAAAACTTTTAGTGGATTTCTACTTATTTTATTAAATATCATCTCCACCAAACAGGACAAGCTTGCATCTGTTATAGTTTTGGAGAAAAATGTGTTCATTTCATGTATGCGCGAAATGCCTTAAAAATGGCTTTAAAATGGATTTGGAGCATGGAGACGATTATCTCGGGATTGCAAGATAACCAAACAAAACTTTTAGTGGATTTCTACTTATTTTATTAAATATCATCTCCACCAAACAGGACAAGCTTGCATCTGTTATAGTTTTGGAGAAAAATGTGTTCATTTCATGTATGCGCGAAATGCCTTAAAAATGGCTTTAAAATGGATTTGGAGCATGGAGACGATTATCTCGGGATTGCAAGATAACCAAACAAAACTTTTAGTGGATTTCTACTTATTTTATTAAATATCTCCACCAAACAGGACAAGCTTGCATCTGTTATAGTTTTGGAGAAAAATGTGTTCATTTCATGTATGCGCGAAATGCCTTAAAAATGGCTTTAAAATGGATTTGGAGCATGGAGACGATTATCTCGGGATTGCAAGATAACCAAACAAAACTTTTAGTGGATTTCTACTTATTTTATTAAATATCATCTCCACCAAACAGGACAAGCTTGCATCTGTTATAGTTTTGGAGAAAAATGTGTTCATTTCATGTATGCGCGAAATGCCTTAAAAATGGCTTTAAAATGGATTTGGAGCATGGAGACGATTATCTCGGGATTGCAAGATAACCAAACAAAACTTTTAGTGGATTTCTACTTATTTTATTAAATATCATCTCCACCAAACAGGACAAGCTTGCATGTGTTATAGTTTTGGAGAAAAATGTGTTCATTTCATGTATGCGCAAAATGCCTTTGAAATGGCTTTAAAATGGATTTGGAGCATGGAGACGATTATCTCAGGATGGCAATATAAACAAACGAAACTTTTAGTAGATTTCTACTTATTTTATTAAATATTATCTCCACCAAACAGGACAAGCTTGCATCTGTTATAGTTTTGGAGAAAAATGTGTTCATTTCATGTATGCGCGAAATGCCTTAAAAATGGCTTTAAAATGGATTTGGAGCATGGAGACGATTATCTCGGGATTGCAAGATAACCAAACAAAACTTTTAGTGGATTTCTACTTATTTTATTAAATATCATCTCCACCAAACAGGACAAGCTTGCATCTGTTATAGTTTTGGAGAAAAATGTGTTCATTTCATGTATGCGCGAAATGCCTTAAAAATGGCTTTAAAATGGATTTGGAGCATGGAGACGATTATCTCGGGATTGCAAGATAACCAAACAAAACTTTTAGTGGATTTCTACTTATTTTATTAAATATCATCTCCACCAAACAGGACAAGCTTGCATGTGTTATAGTTTTGGAGAAAAATGTGTTCATTTCATGTATGCGCAAAATGCCTTTGAAATGGCTTTAAAATGGATTTGGAGCATAGAGACGATTATCTCAGGATGGCAATATAAACAAACGAAACTTTTAGTAGATTTCTACTTATTTTATTAAATATTATCTCCACCAAACAGGACAAGCTTGCATCTGTTATAGTTTTGGAGAAAAATGTGTTCATTTCATGTATGCGCGAAATGCCTTAAAAATGGCTTTAAAATGGATTTGGAGCATGGAGACGATTATCTCGGGATTGCAAGATAACCAAAAAAAACTTTTAGTGGATTTCTACTTATTTTATTAAATATCATCTCCACCAAACAGGACAAGCTTGCATCTGTTATAGTTTTGGAGAAAAATGTGTTCATTTAATGTATGCGCGAAATGCCTTAAAAATGGCTTTAAAATGGATTTGGAGCATGGAGACGATTATCTCGGGATTGCAAGATAACCAAACAAAACTTTTAGTGGATTTCTACTTATTTTATTAAATATCATCTCCACCAAACAGGACAAGCTTGCATGTGTTATAGTTTTGGAGAAAAATGTGTTCATTTCATGTATGCGCAAAATGCCTTTGAAATGGCTTTAAAATGGATTTGGAGCATGGAGACGATTATCTCAGGATGGCAATATAAACAAACGAAACTTTTAGTAGATTTCTACTTATTTTATTAAATATTATCTCCACCAAACAGAACAAGCTTGCATCTGTTATAGTTTTGGAGAAAAATGTGTTCATTTCATGTATGCGCGAAATGCCTTAAAAATGGCTTTAAAATGGATTTGGAGCATGGAGACGATTATCTCGGGATTGCAAGATAACCAAACAAAACTTTTAGTGGATTTCTACTTATTTTATTAAATATCATCTCCACCAAACAGGACAAGCTTGCATCTATTATAGTTTTGGAGAAAAATGTGTTCATTTCATGTATGCGCGAAATGCCTTAAAAATGGCTTTAAAATGGATTTGGAGCATGGAGACGATTATCTCGGGATTGCAAGATAACCAAACAAAACTTTTAGTGGATTTCTACTTATTTTATTAAATATCATCTCCACCAAACAGGACAAGCTTGCATCTGTTATAGTTTTGGAGAAAAATGTGTTCATTTCATGTATGCGCGAAATGCCTTAAAAATGGCTTTAAAATGGATTTGGAGCATGGAGACGATTATCTCGGGATTGCAAGATAACCAAACAAAACTTTTAGTGGATTTCTACTTATTTTATTAAATATCATCTCCACCAAACAGGACAAGCTTGCATCTGTTATAGTTTTGGAGAAAAATGTGTTCATTTCATGTATGCGCGAAATGCCTTAAAAATGGCTTTAAAATGGATTTGGAGCATGGAGACGATTATCTCGGGATTGCAAGATAACCAAACAAAACTTTTAGTGGATTTCTACTTATTTTATTAAATATCATCTCCACCAAACAGGACAAGCTTGCATCTGTTATAGTTTTGGAGAAAAATGTGTTCATTTCATGTATGCGCGAAATGCCTTAAAAATGGCTTTAAAATGGATTTGGAGCATGGAGACGATTATCTCGGGATTGCGAGATAACCAAACAAAACTTTTAGTGGATTTCTACTTATTTTATTAAATATCATCTCCACCAAACAGGACAAGCTTGCATGTGTTAAAGTTTTGGAGAAAATTGTGTTCATTTCATGTATGCGCAAAATGCCTTTGAAATGGCTTTAAAATGGATTTGGAGCATGGAGACGATTATCTCAGGATGGCAATATAAACAAACGAAACTTTTAGTAGATTTCTACTTATTTTATTAAATATTATCTCCACCAAACAGGACAAGCTTGCATCTGTTATAGTTTTGGAGAAAAATGTGTTCATTTCATGTATGCGCGAAATGCCTTAAAAATGGCTTTAAAATGGATTTGGAGCATGGAGACGATTATCTCGGGATTGCAAGATAACCAAACAAAACTTTTAGTGGATTTCTACTTATTTTATTAAATATCATCTCCACCAAACAGGACAAGCTTGCATCTGTTATAGTTTTGGAGAAAAATGTGTTCATTTCATGTATGCGCGAAATGCCTTAAAAATGGCTTTAAAATGGATTTGGAGCATGGAGACGATTATCTCGGGATTGCAAGATAACCAAACAAAACTTTTAGTGGATTTCTACTTATTTTATTAAATATCATCTCCACCAAACAGGACAAGCTTGCATGTGTTATAGTTTTGGAGAAAAATGTGTTCATTTCATGTATGCGCAAAATGCCTTTGAAATGGCTTTAAAATGGATTTGGAGCATGGAGACGATTATCTCAGGATGGCAATATAAACAAACGAAACTTTTAGTAGATTTCTACTTATTTTATTAAATATTATCTCCACCAAACAGAACAAGCTTGCATCTGTTATAGTTTTGGAGAAAAATGTGTTCATTTCATGTATGCGCGAAATGCCTTAAAAATGGCTTTAAAATGGATTTGGAGCATGGAGACGATTATCTCGGGATTGCAAGATAACCAAACAAAACTTTTAGTGGATTTCTACTTATTTTATTAAATATCATCTCCACCAAACAGGACAAGCTTGCATCTATTATAGTTTTGGAGAAAAATGTGTTAATTTCATGTATGCGCGAAATGCCTTAAAAATGGCTTTAAAATGGATTTGGAGCATGGAGACGATTATCTCGGGATTGCAAGATAACCAAACAAAACTTTTAGTGGATTTCTACTTATTTTATTAAATATCATCTCCACCAAACAGGACAAGCTTGCATCTGTTATAGTTTTGGAGAAAAATGTGTTCATTTCATGTATGCGCGAAATGCCTTAAAAATGGCTTTAAAATGGATTTGGAGCATGGAGACGATTATCTCGGGATTGCAAGATAACCAAACAAAACTTTTAGTGGATTTCTACTTATTTTATTAAATATCATCTCCACCAAACAGGACAAGCTTGCATCTGTTATAGTTTTGGAGAAAAATGTGTTCATTTCATGTATGCGCGAAATGCCTTAAAAATGGCTTTAAAATGGATTTGGAGCATGGAGACGATTATCTCGGGATTGCAAGATAACCAAACAAAACTTTTAGTGGATTTCTACTTATTTTATTAAATATCATCTCCACCAAACAGGACAAGCTTGCATCTGTTATAGTTTTGGAGAAAAATGTGTTCATTTCATGTATGCGCGAAATGCCTTAAAAATGGCTTTAAAATGGATTTGGAGCATGGAGACGATTATCTCGGGATTGCAAGATAACCAAACAAAACTTCTAGTGGATTTCTACTTATTTTATTAAATATCATCTCCACCAAACAGGACAAGCTTGCATGTGTTATAGTTTTGGAGAAAAATGTGTTCATTTCATGTATGCGCAAAATGCCTTTGAAATGGCTTTAAAATGGATTTGGAGCATGGAGACGATTATCTCAGGATGGCAATATAAACAAACGAAACTTTTAGTAGATTTCTACTTATTTTATTAAATATTATCTCCACCAAACAAGACAAGCTTGCATCTGTTATAGTTTTGGAGAAAAATGTGTTCATTTCATGTATGCGCAAAATGCCTTTGAAATGGCTTTAAAATGGATTTGGAGCATGGAGACGATTATCTCAGGATGGCAATATAAACAAACGAAACTTTTAGTAGATTTCTACTTATTTTATTAAATATTATCTCCACCAAACAGGACAAGCTTGCATCTGTTATAGTTTTGGAGAAAAATGTGTTCATTTCATGTATGCGCGAAATGCCTTAAAAATGGCTTTAAAATGGATTTGGAGCATGGAGACGATTATCTCGGGATTGCAAGATAACCAAACAAAACTTTTAGTGGATTTCTACTTATTTTATTAAATATCATCTCCGCCAAACAGGACAAGCTTGCATCTGTTATAGTTTTGGAGAAAAATGTGTTCATTTCATGTATGCGCGAAATGCCTTAAAAATGGCTTTAAAATGGATTTGGAGCATGGAGACGATTATCTCGGGATTGCAATATAACCAAACAAAACTTTTAGTGGATTTCTACTTATTTTATTAAATATCATCTCCACCAAACAGGACAAGCTTGCATCTGTTATAGTTTTGGAGAAAAATGTGTTCATTTCATGTATGCGCGAAATGCCTTAAAAATGGCTTTAAAATGGATTTGGAGCATGGAGACGATTATCTCGGGATTGCAAGATAACCAAACAAAACTTTTAGTGGATTTCTACTTATTTTATTAAATATCATCTCCACCAAACAGGACAAGCTTGCATCTGTTATAGTTTTGGAGAAAAATGTGTTCATTTCATGTATGCGCGAAATGCCTTAAAAATGGCTTTAAAATGGATTTGGAGCATGGAGACGATTATCTCGGGATTGCAAGATAACCAAACAAAACTTTTAGTGGATTTCTACTTATTTTATTAAATATCATCTCCACCAAACAGGACAAGCTTGCATGTGTTATAGTTTTGGAGAAAAATGTGTTCATTTCATGTATGCGCAAAATGCCTTTGAAATGGCTTTAAAATGGATTTGGAGCATGGAGACGATTATCTCGGGATTGCAAGATAACCAAACAAAACTTTTAGTGGATTTCTACTTATTTTATTAAATATCATCTCCACCAAACAGGACAAGCTTGCATGTGTTATAGTTTTGGAGAAAAATGTGTTCATTTCATGTATGCGCAAAATGCCTTTGAAATGGCTTTAAAATGGATTTGGAGCATGGAGACGATTATCTCAGGATGGCAATATAAACAAACGAAACTTTTAGTAGATTTCTACTTATTTTATTAAATATTATCTCCACCAAACAGGACAAGCTTGCATCTGTTATAGTTTTGGAGAAAAATGTGTTCATTTCATGTATGCGCGAAATGCCTTAAAAATGGCTTTAAAATGGATTTGGAGCATGGAGACGATTATCTCGGGATTGCAAGATAACCAAACAAAACTTTTAGTGGATTTCTACTTATTTTATTAAATATCATCTCCACCAAACAGGACAAGCTTGCATCTATTATAGTTTTGGAGAAAAATGTGTTCATTTCATGTATGCGCGAAATGCCTTAAAAATGGCTTTAAAATGGATTTGGAGCATGGAGACGATTATCTCGGGATTGCAAGATAACCAAACAAAACTTTTAGTGGATTTCTACTTATTTTATTAAATATCATCTCCACCAAACAGGACAAGCTTGCATCTGTTATAGTTTTGGAGAAAAATGTGTTCATTTCATGTATGCGCGAAATGCCTTAAAAATGGCTTTAAAATGGATTTGGAGCATGGAGACGATTATCTCGGGATTGCAAGATAACCAAACAAAACTTTTAGTGGATTTCTACTTATTTTATTAAATATCATCTCCACCAAACAGGACAAGCTTGCATCTGTTATAGTGTTGGAGAAAAATGTGTTCATTTCATGTATGCGCGAAATGCCTTAAAAATGGCTTTAAAATGGATTTGGAGCATGGAGACGATTATCTCGGGATTGCAAGATAACCAAACAAAACTTTTAGTGGATTTCTACTTATTTTATTAAATATCATCTCCACCAAACAGGACAAGCTTGCATCTGTTATAGTTTTGGAGAAAAATGTGTTCATTTCATGTATGCGCGAAATGCCTTAAAAATGGCTTTAAAATGGATTTGGAGCATGGAGACGATTATCTCGGGATTGCAAGATAACCAAACAAAACTTTTAGTGGATTTCTACTTATTTTATTAAATATCATCTCCACCAAACAGGACAAGCTTGCATCTGTTATAGTTTTGGAGAAAAATGTGTTCATTTCATGTATGCGCGAAATGCCTTAAAAATGGCTTTAAAATGGATTTGGAGCATGGAGACGATTATCTCGGGATTGCAAGATAACCAAACAAAACTTTTAGTGGATTTCTACTTATTTTATTAAATATCATCTCCACCAAACAGGACAAGCTTGCATCTGTTATAGTTTTGGAGAAAAATGTGTTCATTTCATGTATGCGCGAAATGCCTTAAAAATGGCTTTAAAATGGATTTGGAGCATGGAGACGATTATCTCGGGATTGCAAGATAACCAAACAAAACTTTTAGTGGATTTCTACTTATTTTATTAAATATCATCTCCACCAAACAGGACAAGCTTGCATCTGTTATAGTTTTGGAGAAAAATGTGTTCATTTCATGTATGCGCGAAATGCCTTAAAAATGGCTTTAAAATGGATTTGGAGCATGGAGACGATTATCTCGGGATTGCAAGATAACCAAACAAAACTTTTAGTGGATTTCTACTTATTTTATTAAATATCATCTCCACCAAACAGGACAAGCTTGCATCTGTTATAGTTTTGGAGAAAAATGTGTTCATTTCATGTATGCGCGAAATGCCTTAAAAATGGCTTTAAAATGGATTTGGAGCATGGAGACGATTATCTCGGGATTGCAAGATAACCAAACAAAACTTTTAGTGGATTTCTACTTATTTTATTAAATATCATCTCCACCAAACAGGACAAGCTTGCATCTGTTATAGTTTTGGAGAAAAATGTGTTCATTTCATGTATGCGCGAAATGCCTTAAAAATGGCTTTAAAATGGATTTGGAGCATGGAGACGATTATCTCGGGATTGCAAGATAACCAAACAAAACTTTTAGTGGATTTCTACTTATTTTATTAAATATCATCTCCACCAAACAGGACAAGCTTGCATGTGTTATAGTTTTGGAGAAAAATGTGTTCATTTCATGTATGCGCAAAATGCCTTTGAAATGGCTTTAAAATGGATTTGGAGCATGGAGACGATTATCTCAGGATGGCAATATAAACAAACGAAACTTTTAGTAGATTTCTACTTATTTTATTAAATATTATCTCCACCAAACAGGACAAGCTTGCATCTGTTATAGTTTTGGAGAAAAATGTGTTCATTTCATGTATGCGCGAAATGCCTTAAAAATGGCTTTAAAATGGATTTGGAGCATGGAGACGATTATCTCGGGATTGCAAGATAACCAAACAAAACTTTTAGTGGATTTCTACTTATTTTATTAAATATCATCTCCACCAAACAGGACAAGCTTGCATCTGTTATAGTTTTGGAGAAAAATGTGTTCATTTCATGTATGCGCGAAATGCCTTAAAAATGGCTTTAAAATGGATTTGGAGCATGGAGACGATTATCTCAGGATGGCAATATAAACAAACGAAACTTTTAGTAGATTTCTACTTATTTTATTAAATATTATCTCCACCAAACAGGACAAGCTTGCATCTGTTATAGTTTTGGAGAAAAATGTGTTCATTTCATGTATGCGCGAAATGCCTTAAAAATGGCTTTAAAATGGATTTGGAGCATGGAGACGATTATCTCGGGATTGCAAGATAACCAAACAAAACTTTTAGTGGATTTCTACTTATTTTATTAAATATCATCTCCGCCAAACAGGACAAGCTTGCATCTGTTATAGTTTTGGAGAAAAATGTGTTCATTTCATGTATGCGCGAAATGCCTTAAAAATGGCTTTAAAATGGATTTGGAGCATGGAGACGATTATCTCGGGATTGCAATATAACCAAACAAAACTTTTAGTGGATTTCTACTTATTTTATTAAATATCATCTCCACCAAACAGGACAAGCTTGCATCTGTTATAGTTTTGGAGAAAAATGTGTTCATTTCATGTATGCGCAAAATGCCTTAAAAATGGCTTTAAAATGGATTTGGAGCATGGAGGCGATTATCTCGGGATTGCAAGATAACCAAACAAAACTTTTAGTGGATTTCTACTTATTTTATTAAATATCATCTCCACCAAACAGGACAAGCTTGCATGTGTTATAGTTTTGGAGAAAAATGTGTTCATTTCATGTATGCGCAAAATGCCTTTGAAATGGCTTTAAAATGGATTTGGAGCATGGAGACGATTATCTCGGGATTGCAAGATAACCAAACAAAACTTTTAGTGGATTTCTACTTATTTTATTAAATATCATCTCCACCAAACAGGACAAGCTTGCATGTGTTATAGTTTTGGAGAAAAATGTGTTCATTTCATGTATGCGCAAAATGCCTTTGAAATGGCTTTAAAATGGATTTGGAGCATGGAGACGATTATCTCAGGATGGCAATATAAACAAACGAAACTTTTAGTAGATTTCTACTTATTTTATTAAATATTATCTCCACCAAACAGGACAAGCTTGCATCTGTTATAGTTTTGGAGAAAAATGTGTTCATTTCATGTATGCGCGAAATGCCTTAAAAATGGCTTTAAAATGGATTTGGAGCATGGAGACGATTATCTCGGGATTGCAAGATAACCAAACAAAACTTTTAGTGGATTTCTACTTATTTTATTAAATATCATCTCCACCAAACAGGACAAGCTTGCATCTGTTATAGTTTTGGAGAAAAATGTGTTCATTTCATGTATGCGCGAAATGCCTTAAAAATGGCTTTAAAATGGATTTGGAGCATGGAGACGATTATCTCGGGATTGCAAGATAACCAAACAAAACTTTTAGTGGATTTCTACTTATTTTATTAAATATCATCTCCACCAAACAGGACAAGCTTGCATGTGTTATAGTTTTGGAGAAAAATGTGTTCATTTCATGTATGCGCAAAATGCCCTTGAAATGGCTTTAAAATGGATTTGGAACATGGAGACGATTATCTCAGGATGGCAATATAAACAAACGAAACTTTTAGTAGATTTCTACTTATTTTATTAAATATTATCTCCACCAAACAGGACAAGCTTGCATCTGTTATAGTTTTGGAGAAAAATGTGTTCATTTCATGTATGCGCGAAATGCCTTAAAAATGGCTTTAAAATGGATTTGGAGCATGGAGACGATTATCTCGGGATTGCAAGATAACCAAACAAAACTTTTAGTGGATTTCTACTTATTTTATTAAATATCATCTCCACCAAACAGGACAAGCTTGCATCTGTTATAGTTTTGGAGAAAAATGTGTTCATTTCATGTATGCGCGAAATGCCTTAAAAATGACTTTAAAATGGATTTGGAGCATGGAGACGATTATCTCGGGATTGCAAGATAACCAAACAAAACTTTTAGTGGATTTCTACTTATTTTATTAAATATCATCTCCACCAAACAGGACAAGCTTGCATCTGTTATAGTTTTGGAGAAAAATGTGTTCATTTCATGTATGCGCGAAATGCCTTAAAAATGGCTTTAAAATGGATTTGGAGCATGGAGACGATTATCTCGGGATTGCAAGATAACCAAACAAAACTTTTAGTGGATTTCTACTTATTTTATTAAATATCATCTCCACCAAACAGGACAAGCTTGCATCTGTTATAGTTTTGGAGAAAAATGTGTTCATTTTATGTATGCGCGAAATGCCTTAAAAATGGCTTTAAAATGGATTTGGAGCATGGAGACGATTATCTCGGGATTGCAAGATAACCAAACAAAACTTTTAGTGGATTTCTACTTATATTATTAAATATCATCTCCACCAAACAGGACAAGCTTGCATGTGTTATAGTTTTGGAGAAAAATGTGTTCATTTCATGTATGCGCAAAATGCCTTTGAAATGGCTTTAAAATGGATTTGGAGCATGGAGACGATTATCTCAGGATGGCAATATAAACAAACGAAACTTTTAGTAGATTTCTACTTATTTTATTAAATATTATCTCCACCAAACAGGACAAGCTTGCATCTGTTATAGTTTTGGAGAAAAATGTGTTCATTTCATGTATGCGCGAAATGCCTTAAAAATGGCTTTAAAATGGATTTGGAGCATGGAGACGATTATCTCGGGATTGCAAGATAACCAAACAAAACTTTTAGTGGATTTCTACTTATTTTATTAAATATCATCTCCACCAAACAGGACAAGCTTGCATCTGTTATAGTTTTGGAGAAAAATGTGTTCATTTCATGTATGCGCGAAATGCCTTAAAAATGGCTTTAAAATGGATTTGGAGCATGGAGACGATTATCTCGGGATTGCAAGATAACCAAACAAAACTTTTAGTGGATTTCTACTTATTTTATTAAATATCATCTCCACCAAACAGGACAAGCTTGCATCTGTTATAGTTTTGGAGAAAAATGTGTTCATTTCATGTATGCGCGAAATGCCTTAAAAATGGCTTTAAAATGGATTTGGTGCATGGAGACGATTATCTCGGGATTGCAAGATAACCAAACAAAACTTTTAGTGGATTTCTACTTATTTTATTAAATATCATCTCCACCAAACAGGACAAGCTTGCATGTGTTATAGTTTTGGAGAAAAATGTGTTCATTTCATGTATGCGCAAAATGCCTTTGAAATGGCTTTAAAATGGATTTGGAGCATGGAGACGATTATCTCAGGATGGCAATATAAACAAACGAAACTTTTAGTAGATTTCTACTTATTTTATTAAATATTATCTCCACCAAACAGGACAAGCTTGCATCTGTTATAGTTTTGGAGAAAAATGTGTTCATTTCATGTATGCGCGTAATGCCTTAAAAATGGCTTTAAAATGGATTTGGAGCATGGAGACGATTATCTCAGGATTGCAAGATAACCAAACAAAACTTTTAGTGGATTTCTACTTATTTTATTAAATATCATCTCCACCAAACAGGACAAGCTTGCATCTGTTATAGTTTTGGAGAAAAATGTGTTCATTTTATGTATGCGCGAAATGCCTTAAAAATGGCTTTAAAATGGATTTGGAGCGTGGAGACGATTATCTCGGGATTGCAAGATAACCAAACAAAACTTTTAGTGGATTTCTACTTATTTTATTAAATATCATCTCCACCAAACAGGACAAGCTTGCATGTGTTATAGTTTTGGAGAAAAATGTGTTCATTTCATGTATGCGCAAAATGCCTTTGAAATGGCTTTAAAATGGATTTGGAGCATGGAGACGATTATCTCAGGATGGCAATATAAACAAACGAAACTTTTAGTAGATTTCTACTTATTTTATTAAATATTATCTCCACCAAACAGGACAAGCTTGCATCTGTTATAGTTTTGGAGAAAAATGTGTTCATTTCATGTATGCGCGAAATGCCTTAAAAATGGCTTTAAAATGGATTTGGAGCATGGAGACGATTATCTCGGGATTGCAAGATAACCAAACAAAACTTTTAGTGGATTTCTACTTATTTTATTAAATATCATCTCCACCAAACAGGACAAGCTTGCATCTGTTATAGTTTTGGAGAAAAATGTGTTCATTTCATGTATGCGCGAAATGCCTTAAAAATGGCTTTAAAATGGATTTGGAGCATGGAGACGATTATCTCGGGATTGCAAGATAACCAAACAAAACTTTTAGTGGATTTCTACTTATTTTATTAAATATCATCTCCACCAAACAGGACAAGCTTGCATCTGTTATAGTTTTGGAGAAAAATGTGTTCATTTCATGTATGCGCGAAATGCCTTAAAAATGGCTTTAAAATGGATTTGGAGCATGGAGACGATTATCTCGGGATTGCAAGATAACCAAACAAAACTTTTAGTGGATTTCTACTTATTTTATTAAATATCATCTCCACCAAACAGGACAAGCTTGCATCTGTTATAGTTTTGGAGAAAAATGTGTTCATTTCATGTATGCGCGAAATGCCTTAAAAATGGCTTTAAAATGGATTTGGAGCATGGAGACGATTATCTCGGGATTGCAAGATAACCAAACAAAACTTTTAGTGGATTTCTACTTATTTTATTAAATATCATCTCCACCAAACAGGACAAGCTTGCATGTGTTATAGTTTTGGAGAAAAATGTGTTCATTTCATGTATGCGCAAAATGCCTTTGAAATGGCTTTAAAATGGATTTGGAGCATGGAGACGATTATCTCGGGATTGCAAGATAACCAAACAAAACTTTTAGTGGATTTCTACTTATTTTGTTAAATATCATCTCCACCAAACAGGACAAGCTTGCATGTGTTATAGTTTTGGAGAAAAATGTGTTCATTTCATGTATGCGCAAAATGCCTTTGAAATGGCTTTAAAATGGATTTGGAGCATGGAGACGATTATCTCAGGATGGCAATATAAACAAACGAAACTTTTAGTAGATTTCTACTTATTTTATTAAATATTATCTCCACCAAACAGGACAAGCTTGCATCTGTTATAGTTTTGGAGAAAAATGTGTTCATTTCATGTATGCGCGAAATGCCTTAAAAATGGCTTTAAAATGGATTTGAAGCATGGAGACGATTATCTCGGGATTGCAAGATAACCAAACAAAACTTTTAGTGGATTTCTACTTATTTTATTAAATATCATCTCCACCAAACAGGACAAGCTTGCATCTGTTATAGTTTTGGAGAAAAATGTGTTCATTTCATGTATGCGCAAAATGCCTTTGAAATGGCTTTAAAATGGATTTGGAGCATGGAGACGATTATCTCGGGATTGCAAGATAACCAAACAAAACTTTTAGTGGATTTCTACTTATTTTGTTAAATATCATCTCCACCAAACAGGACAAGCTTGCATGTGTTATAGTTTTGGAGAAAAATGTGTTCATTTCATGTATGCGCAAAATGCCTTTGAAATGGCTTTAAAATGGATTTGGAGCATGGAGACGATTATCTCAGGATGGCAATATAAACAAACGAAACTTTTAGTAGATTTCTACTTATTTTATTAAATATTATCTCCACCAAACAGGACAAGCTTGCATCTGTTATAGTTTTGGAGAAAAATGTGTTCATTTCATGTATGCGCGAAATGCCTTAAAAATGGCTTTAAAATGGATTTGAAGCATGGAGACGATTATCTCGGGATTGCAAGATAACCAAACAAAACTTTTAGTGGATTTCTACTTATTTTATTAAATATCATCTCCACCAAACAGGACAAGCTTGCATCTGTTATAGTTTTGGAGAAAAATGTGTTCATTTCATGTATGCGCGAAATGCCTTAAAAATGGCTTTAAAATGGATTTGGAGCATGGAGACGATTATCTCGGGATTGCAAGATAACCAAACAAAACTTTTAGTGGATTTCTACTTATTTTAATAAATATCATCTCCACCAAACAGGACAAGCTTGCATGTGTTATAGTTTTGGAGAAAAATGTGTTCATTTCATGTATGCGCAAAATGCCTTTGAAATGGCTTTAAAATGGATTTGGAGCATGGAGACGATTATCTCAGGATGGCAATATAAACAAACGAAACTTTTAGTAGATTTCTACTTATTTTATTAAATATTATCTCCACCAAACAGGACAAGCTTGCATCTGTTATAGTTTTGGAGAAAAATGTGTTCATTTCATGTATGCGCGAAATGCCTTAAAAATGGCTTTAAAATGGATTTGGAGCATGGAGACGATTATCTCAGGATTGCAAGATAACCAAACAAAACTTTTAGTGGATTTCTACTTATTTTATTAAATATCATCTCCACCAAACAGGACAAGCTTGCATCTGTTATAGTTTTGGAGAAAAATGTGTTCATTTCATGTATGCGCGAAATGCCTTAAAAATGGCTTTAAAATGGATTTGGAGCATGGAGACGATTATCTCGGGATTGCAAGATAACCAAACAAAACTTTTAGTGGATTTCTACTTATTTTATTAAATATCATCTCCACCAAACAGGACAAGCTTGCATCTATTATAGTTTTGGAGAAAAATGTGTTCATTTCATGTATGCGCGAAATGCCTTAAAAATGGCTTTAAAATGGATTTGGAGCATGGAGACGATTATCTCGGGATTGCAAGATAACCAAACAAAACTTTTAGTGGATTTCTACTTATTTTATTAAATATCATCTCCACCAAACAGGACAAGCTTGCATCTGTTATAGTTTTGGAGAAAAATGTGTTCATTTCATGTATGTGCGAAATGCCTTAAAAATGGCTTTAAAATGGATTTGGAGCATGGAGACGATTATCTCGGGATTGCAAGATAACCAAACAAAACTTTTAGTGGATTTCTACTTATTTTATTAAATATCATCTCCACCAAACAGGACAAGCTTGCATCTGTTATAGTTTTGGAGAAAAATGTGTTCATTTCATGTATGCGCGAAATGCCTTAAAAATGGCTTTAAAATGGATTTGGAGCATGGAGACGATTATCTCGGGATTGCAAGATAACCAAACAAAACTTTTAGTGGATTTCTACTTATTTTATTAAATATCATCTCCACCAAACAGGACAAGCTTGCATCTGTTATAGTTTTGGAGAAAAATGTGTTCATTTCATGTATGCGCAAAATGCCTTTGAAATGGCTTTAAAATGGATTTGGAGCATGGAGACGATTATCTCGGGATTGCAAGATAACCAAACAAAACTTTTAGTGGATTTCTACTTATTTTATTAAATATCATCTCCACCAAACAGGACAAGCTTGCATGTGTTATAGTTTTGGAGAAAAATGTGTTCATTTCATGTATGCGCAAAATGCCTTTGAAATGGCTTTAAAATGGATTTGGAGCATGGAGACGATTATCTCAGGATGGCAATATAAACAAACGAAACTTTTAGTAGATTTCTACTTATTTTATTAAATATTATCTCCACCAAACAGGACAAGCTTGCATCTGTTATAGTTTTGGAGAAAAATGTGTTCATTTCATGTATGCGCGAAATGCCTTAAAAATGGCTTTAAAATGGATTTGGAGCATGGATACGATTATCTCGGGATTGCAAGATAACCAAACAAAACTTTTAGTGGATTTCTACTTATTTTATTAAATATCATCTCCACCAAACAGGACAAGCTTGCATCTATTATAGTTTTGGAGAAAAATGTGTTCATTTCATGTATGCGCGAAATGCCTTAAAAATGGCTTTAAAATGGATTTGGAGCATGGAGACGATTATCTCGGGATTGCAAGATAACCAAACAAAACTTTTAGTGGATTTCTACATATTTTATTAAATATCATCTCCACCAAACAGGACAAGCTTGCATCTGTTATAGTTTTGGAGAAAAATGTGTTCATTTCATGTATGCGCGAAATGCCTTAAAAATGGCTTTAAAATGGATTTGGAGCATGGAGACGATTATCTCGGGATTGCAAGATAACCAAACAAAACTTTTAGTGGATTTCTACTTATTTTATTAAATATCATCTCCACCAAACAGGACAAGCTTGCATCTGTTATAGTTTTGGAGAAAAATGTGTTCATTTCATGTATGCGCGAAATGCCTTAAAAATGGCTTTAAAATGGATTTGGAGCATGGAGACGATTATCTCGGGATTGCAAGATAACCAAACAAAACTTTTAGTGGATTTCTACTTATTTTATTAAATATCATCTCCACCAAACAGGACAAGCTTGCATCTGTTATAGTTTTGGAGAAAAATGTGTTCATTTCATGTATGCGCGAAATGCCTTAAAAATGGCTTTAAAATGGATTTGGAGCATGGAGACGATTATCTCGGGATTGCAAGATAACCAAACAAAACTTTTAGTGGATTTCTACTTATTTTATTAAATATCATCTCCACCAAACAGGACAAGCTTGCATGTGTTATAGTTTTGGAGAAAAATGTGTTCATTTCATGTATGCGCAAAATGCCTTTGAAATGGCTTTAAAATGGATTTGGAGCATGGAGACGATTATCTCGGGATTGCAAGATAACCAAACAAAACTTTTAGTGGATTTCTACTTATTTTATTAAATATCATCTCCACCAAACAGGACAAGCTTGCATCTGTTATAGTTTTGGAGAAAAATGTGTTCATTTCATGTATGCGCGAAATGCCTTAAAAATGGCTTTAAAATGGATTTGGAGCATGGAGACGATTATCTCGGGATTGCAAGATAACCAAACAAAACTTTTAGTGGATTTCTACTTATTTTATTAAATATCATCTCCACCAAACAGGACAAGCTTGCATGTGTTATAGTTTTGGAGAAAAATGTGTTCATTCCATGTATGCGCAAAATGCCTTTGAAATGGCTTTAAAATGGATTTGGAGCATGGAGACGATTATCTCAGGATGGCAATATAAACAAACGAAACTTTTAGTAGATTTCTACTTATTTTATTAAATATTATCTCCACCAAACAGGACAAGCTTGCATCTGTTATAGTTTTGGAGAAAAATGTGTTCATTTCATGCATGCGCGAAATGCCTTAAAAATGGCTTTAAAATGGATTTGGAGCATGGAGACGATTATCTCGGGATTGCAAGATAACCAAACAAAACTTTTAGTGGATTTCTACTTATTTTATTAAATATCATCTCCACCAAACAGGACAAGCTTGCATCTGTTATAGTTTTGGAGAAAAATGTGTTCATTTCATGTATGCGCGAAATGCCTTAAAAATGGCTTTAAAATGGATTTGGAGCATGGAGACGATTATCTCGGGATTGCAAGATAACCAAACAAAACTTTTAGTGGATTTCTACTTATTTTATTAAATATCATCTCCACCAAACAGGACAAGCTTGCATGTGTTATAGTTTTGGAGAAAAATGTGTTCATTTCATGTATGCGCAAAATGCCCTTGAAATGGCTTTAAAATGGATTTGGAGCATGGAGACGATTATCTCAGGATGGCAATATAAACAAACGAAACTTTTAGTAGATTTCTACTTATTTTATTAAATATTATCTCCACCAAACAGGACAAGCTTGCATCTGTTATAGTTTTGGAGAAAAATGTGTTCATTTCATGTATGCGCGAAATGCCTTAAAAATGGCTTTAAAATGGATTTGGAGCATGGAGACGATTATCTCGGGATTGCAAGATAACCAAACAAAACTTTTAGTGGATTTCTACTTATTTTATTAAATATCATCTCCACCAAACAGGACAAGCTTGCATCTGTTATAGTTTTGGAGAAAAATGTGTTCATTTCATGTATGCGCGAAATGCCTTAAAAATGACTTTAAAATGGATTTGGAGCATGGAGACGATTATCTCGGGATTGCAAGATAACCAAACAAAACTTTTAGTGGATTTCTACTTATTTTATTAAATATCATCTCCACCAAACAGGACAAGCTTGCATCTGTTATAGTTTTGGAGAAAAATGTGTTCATTTCATGTATGCGCGAAATGCCTTAAAAATGGCTTTAAAATGGATTTGGAGCATGGAGACGATTATCTCGGGATTGCAAGATAACCAAACAAAACTTTTAGTGGATTTCTACTTATTTTATTAAATATCATCTCCACCAAACAGGACAAGCTTGCATCTGTTATAGTTTTGGAGAAAAATGTGTTCATTTCATGTATGCGCGAAATGCCTTAAAAATGGCTTTAAAATGGATTTGGAGCATGGAGACGATTATCTCGGGATTGCAAGATAACCAAACAAAACTTTTAGTGGATTTCTACTTATTTTATTAAATATCATCTCCACCAAACAGGACAAGCTTGCATCTGTTATAGTTTTGGAGAAAAATGTGTTCATTTCATGTATGCGCGAAATGCCTTAAAAATGGCTTTAAAATGGATTTGGAGCATGGAGACGATTATCTCGGGATTGCAAGATAACCAAACAAAACTTTTAGTGGATTTCTACTTATTTTATTAAATATCATCTCCACCAAACAGGACAAGCTTGCATCTGTTATAGTTTTGGAGAAAAATGTGTTCATTTCATGTATGCGCGAAATGCCTTAAAAATGGCTTTAAAATGGATTTGGAGCATGGAGACGATTATCTCGGGATTGCAAGATAACCAAACAAAACTTTTAGTGGATTTCTACTTATTTTATTAAATATCATCTCCACCAAACAGGACAAGCTTGCATCTGTTATAGTTTTGGAGAAAAATGTGTTCATTTCATGTATGCGCGAAATGCCTTAAAAATGGCTTTAAAATGGATTTGGAGCATGGAGACGATTATCTCGGGATTGCAAGATAACCAAACAAAACTTTTAGTGGATTTCTACTTATTTTATTAAATATCATCTCCACCAAACAGGACAAGCTTGCATGTGTTATAGTTTTGGAGAAAAATGTGTTCATTTCATGTATGCGCAAAATGCCCTTGAAATGGCTTTAAAATGGATTTGGAGCATGGAGACGATTATCTCAGGATGGCAATATAAACAAACGAAACTTTTAGTAGATTTCTACTTATTTTATTAAATATTATCTCCACCAAACAGGACAAGCTTGCATCTGTTATAGTTTTGGAGAAAAATGTGTTCATTTCATGTATGCGCGAAATGCCTTAAAATGGCTTTAAAATGGATTTGGAGCATGGAAACGATTATCTCGGGATTGCAAGATAACCAAACAAAACTTTTAGTGGATTTCTACTTATTTTATTAAATATCATCTCCACCAAACAGGACAAGCTTGCATCTGTTATAGTTTTGGAGAAAAATGTGTTCATTTCATGTATGCGCGAAATGCCTTAAAAATGACTTTAAAATGGATTTGGAGCATGGAGACGATTATCTCGGGATTGCAAGATAACCAAACAAAACTTTTAGTGGATTTCTACTTATTTTATTAAATATCATCTCCACCAAACAGGACAAGCTTGCATCTGTTATAGTTTTGGAGAAAAATGTGTTCATTTCATGTATGCGCGAAATGCCTTAAAAATGGCTTTAAAATGGATTTGGAGCATGGAGACGATTATCTCGGGATTGCAAGATAACCAAACAAAACTTTTAGTGGATTTCTACTTATTTTATTAAATATCATCTCCACCAAACAGGACAAGCTTGCATCTGTTATAGTTTTGGAGAAAAATGTGTTCATTTTATGTATGCGCGAAATGCCTTAAAAATGGCTTTAAAATGGATTTGGAGCATGGAGACGATTATCTCGGGATTGCAAGATAACCAAACAAAACTTTTAGTGGATTTCTACTTATATTATTAAATATCATCTCCACCAAACAGGACAAGCTTGCATGTGTTATAGTTTTGGAGAAAAATGTGTTCATTTCATGTATGCGCAAAATGCCTTTGAAATGGCTTTAAAATGGATTTGGAGCATGGAGACGATTATCTCAGGATGGCAATATAAACAAACGAAACTTTTAGTAGATTTCTACTTATTTTATTAAATATTATCTCCACCAAACAGGACAAGCTTGCATCTGTTATAGTTTTGGAGAAAAATGTGTTCATTTCATGTATGCGCGAAATGCCTTAAAAATGGCTTTAAAATGGATTTGGAGCATGGAGACGATTATCTCGGGATTGCAAGATAACCAAACAAAACTTTTAGTGGATTTCTACTTATTTTATTAAATATCATCTCCACCAAACAGGACAAGCTTGCATCTGTTATAGTTTTGGAGAAAAATGTGTTCATTTCATGTATGCGCGAAATGCCTTAAAAATGGCTTTAAAATGGATTTGGAGCATGGAGACGATTATCTCGGGATTGCAAGATAACCAAACAAAACTTTTAGTGGATTTCTACTTATTTTATTAAATATCATCTCCACCAAACAGGACAAGCTTGCATCTGTTATAGTTTTGGAGAAAAATGTGTTCATTTCATGTATGCGCGAAATGCCTTAAAAATGGCTTTAAAATAGATTTGGTGCATGGAGACGATTATCTCGGGATTGCAAGATAACCAAACAAAACTTTTAGTGGATTTCTACTTATTTTATTAAATATCATCTCCACCAAACAGGACAAGCTTGCATGTGTTATAGTTTTGGAGAAAAATGTGTTCATTTCATGTATGCGCAAAATGCCTTTGAAATGGCTTTAAAATGGATTTGGAGCATGGAGACGATTATCTCAGGATGGCAATATAAACAAACGAAACTTTTAGTAGATTTCTACTTATTTTATTAAATATTATCTCCACCAAACAGGACAAGCTTGCATCTGTTATAGTTTTGGAGAAAAATGTGTTCATTTCATGTATGCGCGAAATGCCTTAAAAATGGCTTTAAAATGGATTTGGAGCATGGAGACGATTATCTCAGGATTGCGAGATAACCAAACAAAACTTTTAGTGGATTTCTACTTATTTTATTAAATATCATCTCCACCAAACAGGACAAGCTTGCATCTGTTATAGTTTTGGAGAAAAATGTGTTCATTTCATGTATGCGCGAAATGCCTTAAAAATGGCTTTAAAATGGATTTGGAGCATGGAGACGATTATCTCGGGATTGCAAGATAACCAAACAAAACTTTTAGTGGATTTCTACTTATTTTATTAAATATCATCTCCACCAAACAGGACAAACTTGCATGTGTTATAGTTTTGGAGAAAAATGTGTTCATTTCATGTATGCGCAAAATGCCTTTGAAATGGCTTTAAAATGGATTTGGAGCATGGAGACGATTATCTCAGGATGGCAATATAAACAAACGAAACTTTTAGTAGATTTCTACTTATTTTATTAAATATTATCTCCACCAAACAGAACAAGCTTGCATCTGTTATAGTTTTGGAGAAAAATGTGTTCATTTCATGTATGCGCGAAATGCCTTAATAATGGCTTTAAAATGGATTTGGAGCATGGAGACGATTATCTCGGGATTGCAAGATAACCAAACAAAACTTTTAGTGGATTTCTACTTATTTTATTAAATATCATCTCCACCAAACAGGACAAGCTTGCATCTGTTATAGTTTTGGAGAAAAATGTGTTCATTTTATGTATGCGCGAAATGCCTTAAAAATGGCTTTAAAATGGATTTGGAGCGTGGAGACGATTATCTCGGGATTGCAAGATAACCAAACAAAACTTTTAGTGGATTTCTACTTATTTTATTAAATATCATCTCCACCAAACAGGACAAGCTTGCATGTGTTATAGTTTTGGAGAAAAATGTGTTCATTTCATGTATGCGCAAAATGCCTTTGAAATGGCTTTAAAATGGATTTGGAGCATGGAGACGATTATCTCAGGATGGCAATATAAACAAACGAAACTTTTAGTAGATTTCTACTTATTTTATTAAATATTATCTCCACCAAACAGGACAAGCTTGCATCTGTTATAGTTTTGGAGAAAAATGTGTTCATTTCATGTATGCGCGAAATGCCTTAAAAATGGCTTTAAAATGGATTTGGAGCATGGAGACGATTATCTCGGGATTGCAAGATAACCAAACAAAACTTTTAGTGGATTTCTACTTATTTTATTAAATATCATCTCCACCAAACAGGACAAGCTTGCATCTATTATAGTTTTGGAGAAAAATGTGTTCGTTTCATGTATGCGCGAAATGCCTTAAAAATGGCTTTAAATGGATTTGGAGCATGGAGACGATTATCTCGGGATTGCAAGATAACCAAACAAAACTTTTAGTGGATTTCTACATATTTTATTAAATATTATCTCCACCAAACAGGACAAGCTTGCATCTGTTATAGTTTTGGAGAAAAATGTGTTCATTTCATGTATGCGCGAAATGCCATAAAAATGGCTTTAAAATGGATTTGGAGCATGGAGACGATTATCTCGGGATTGCAAGATAACCAAACAAAACTTTTAGTGGATTTCTACTTATTTTATTAAATATCATCTCCACCAAACAGGACAAGCTTGCATCTGTTATAGTTTTGGAGAAAAATGTGTTCATTTCATGTATGCGCGAAATGCCTTAAAAATGGCTTTAAAATGGATTTGGAGCATGGAGACGATTATCTCGGGATTGCAAGATAACCAAACAAAACTTTTAGTGGATTTCTACTTATTTTATTAAATATCATCTCCACCAAACAGGACAAGCTTGCATCTGTTATAGTTTTGGAGAAAAATGTGTTCATTTCATGTATGCGCGAAATGCCTTAAAAATGGCTTTAAAATGGATTTGGAGCATGGAGACGATTATCTCGGGATTGCAAGATAACCAAACAAAACTTTTAGTGGATTTCTACTTATTTTATTAAATATCATCTCCACCAAACAGGACAAGCTTGCATGTGTTATAGTTTTGGAGAAAAATGTGTTCATTTCATGTATGCGCAAAATGCCTTTGAAATGGCTTTAAAATGGATTTGGAGCATGGAGACGATTATCTCGGGATTGCAAGATAACCAAACAAAACTTTTAGTGGATTTCTACTTATTTTATTAAATATCATCTCCACCAAACAGGACAAGCTTGCATCTGTTATAGTTTTGGAGAAAAATGTGTTCATTTCATGTATGCGCGAAATGCCTTAAAAATGGCTTTAAAATGGATTTGGAGCATGGAGACGATTATCTCGGGATTGCAAGATAACCAAACAAAACTTTTAGTGGATTTCTACTTATTTTATTAAATATCATCTCCACCAAACAGGACAAGCTTGCATCTGTTATAGTTTTGGAGAAAAATGTGTTCATTTCATGTATGCGCGAAATGCCTTAAAAATGGCTTTAAAATGGATTTGGAGCATGGAGACGATTATCTCGGGATTGCAAGATAACCAAACAAAACTTTTAGTGGATTTCTACTTATTTTATTAAATATCATCTCCACCAAACAGGACAAGCTTGCATGTGTTATAGTTTTGGAGAAAAATGTGTTCATTTCATGTATGCGCAAAATGCCTTTGAAATGGCTTTAAAATGGATTTGGAGCATGGAGACGATTATCTCAGGATGGCAATATAAACAAACGAAACTTTTAGTAGATTTCTACTTATTTTATTAAATATTATCTCCACCAAACAGGACAAGCTTGCATCTGTTATAGTTTTGGAGAAAAATGTGTTCATTTCATGTATGCGCGAAATGCCTTAAAAATGGCTTTAAAATGGATTTGGAGCATGGAGACGATTATCTCGGGATTGCAAGATAACCAAACAAAACTTTTAGTGGATTTCTACTTATTTTATTAAATATCATCTCCGCCAAACAGGACAAGCTTGCATCTGTTATAGTTTTGGAGAAAAATGTGTTCATTTCATGTATGCGCGAAATGCCTTAAAAATGGCTTTAAAATGGATTTGGAGCATGGAGACGATTATCTCGGGATTGCAATATAACCAAACAAAACTTTTAGTGGATTTCTACTTATTTTATTAAATATCATCTCCACCAAACAGGACAAGCTTGCATCTGTTATAGTTTTGGAGAAAAATGTGTTCATTTCATGTATGCGCGAAATGCCTTAAAAATGGCTTTAAAATGGATTTGGAGCATGGAGACGATTATCTCGGGATTGCAAGATAACCAAACAAAACTTTTAGTGGATTTCTACTTATTTTATTAAATATCATCTCCACCAAATAGGACAAGCTTGCATCTGTTATAGTTTTGGAGAAAAATGTGTTCATTTCATGTATGCGCGAAATGCCTTAAAAATGGCTTTAAAATGGATTTGGAGCATGGAGACGATTATCTCGGGATTGCAAGATAACCAAACAAAACTTTTAGTGGATTTCTACTTATTTTATTAAATATCATCTCCACCAAACAGGACAAGCTTGCATCTGTTATAGTTTTGGAGAAAAATGTGTTCATTTCATGTATGCGCGAAATGCCTTAAAAATGGCTTTAAAATGGATTTGGAGCATGGAGACGATTATCTCGGGATTGCAAGATAACCAAACAAAACTTTTAGTGGATTTCTACTTATTTTATTAAATATCATCTCCACCAAACAGGACAAGCTTGCATGTGTTATAGTTTTGGAGAAAAATGTGTTCATTTCATGTATGCGCAAAATGCCCTTGAAATGGCTTTAAAATGGATTTGGAGCATGGAGACGATTATCTCGGGATTGCAAGATAACCAAACAAAACTTTTAGTGGATTTCTACTTATTTTATTAAATATCATCTCCACCAAACAGGACAAGCTTGCATCTATTATAGTTTTGGAGAAAAATGTGTTCGTTTCATGTATGCGCGAAATGCCTTAAAAATGGCTTTAAATGGATTTGGAGCATGGAGACGATTATCTCGGGATTGCAAGATAACCAAACAAAACTTTTAGTGGATTTCTACATATTTTATTAAATATTATCTCCACCAAACAGGACAAGCTTGCATCTGTTATAGTTTTGGAGAAAAATGTGTTCATTTCATGTATGCGCGAAATGCCATAAAAATGGCTTTAAAATGGATTTGGAGCATGGAGACGATTATCTCGGGATTGCAAGATAACCAAACAAAACTTTTAGTGGATTTCTACTTATTTTATTAAATATCATCTCCACCAAACAGGACAAGCTTGCATCTGTTATAGTTTTGGAGAAAAATGTGTTCATTTCATGTATGCGCGAAATGCCTTAAAAATGGCTTTAAAATGGATTTGGAGCATGGAGACGATTATCTCGGGATTGCAAGATAACCAAACAAAACTTTTAGTGGATTTCTACTTATTTTATTAAATATCATCTCCACCAAACAGGACAAGCTTGCATCTGTTATAGTTTTGGAGAAAAATGTGTTCATTTCATGTATGCGCGAAATGCCTTAAAAATGGCTTTAAAATGGATTTGGAGCATGGAGACGATTATCTCGGGATTGCAAGATAACCAAACAAAACTTTTAGTGGATTTCTACTTATTTTATTAAATATCATCTCCACCAAACAGGACAAGCTTGCATGTGTTATAGTTTTGGAGAAAAATGTGTTCATTTCATGTATGCGCAAAATGCCTTTGAAATGGCTTTAAAATGGATTTGGAGCATGGAGACGATTATCTCGGGATTGCAAGATAACCAAACAAAACTTTTAGTGGATTTCTACTTATTTTATTAAATATCATCTCCACCAAACAGGACAAGCTTGCATCTGTTATAGTTTTGGAGAAAAATGTGTTCATTTCATGTATGCGCGAAATGCCTTAAAAATGGCTTTAAAATGGATTTGGAGCATGGAGACGATTATCTCGGGATTGCAAGATAACCAAACAAAACTTTTAGTGGATTTCTACTTATTTTATTAAATATCATCTCCACCAAACAGGACAAGCTTGCATCTGTTATAGTTTTGGAGAAAAATGTGTTCATTTCATGTATGCGCGAAATGCCTTAAAAATGGCTTTAAAATGGATTTGGAGCATGGAGACGATTATCTCGGGATTGCAAGATAACCAAACAAAACTTTTAGTGGATTTCTACTTATTTTATTAAATATCATCTCCACCAAACAGGACAAGCTTGCATGTGTTATAGTTTTGGAGAAAAATGTGTTCATTTCATGTATGCGCAAAATGCCTTTGAAATGGCTTTAAAATGGATTTGGAGCATGGAGACGATTATCTCAGGATGGCAATATAAACAAACGAAACTTTTAGTAGATTTCTACTTATTTTATTAAATATTATCTCCACCAAACAGGACAAGCTTGCATCTGTTATAGTTTTGGAGAAAAATGTGTTCATTTCATGTATGCGCGAAATGCCTTAAAAATGGCTTTAAAATGGATTTGGAGCATGGAGACGATTATCTCGGGATTGCAAGATAACCAAACAAAACTTTTAGTGGATTTCTACTTATTTTATTAAATATCATCTCCGCCAAACAGGACAAGCTTGCATCTGTTATAGTTTTGGAGAAAAATGTGTTCATTTCATGTATGCGCGAAATGCCTTAAAAATGGCTTTAAAATGGATTTGGAGCATGGAGACGATTATCTCGGGATTGCAATATAACCAAACAAAACTTTTAGTGGATTTCTACTTATTTTATTAAATATCATCTCCACCAAACAGGACAAGCTTGCATCTGTTATAGTTTTGGAGAAAAATGTGTTCATTTCATGTATGCGCGAAATGCCTTAAAAATGGCTTTAAAATGGATTTGGAGCATGGAGACGATTATCTCGGGATTGCAAGATAACCAAACAAAACTTTTAGTGGATTTCTACTTATTTTATTAAATATCATCTCCACCAAATAGGACAAGCTTGCATCTGTTATAGTTTTGGAGAAAAATGTGTTCATTTCATGTATGCGCGAAATGCCTTAAAAATGGCTTTAAAATGGATTTGGAGCATGGAGACGATTATCTCGGGATTGCAAGATAACCAAACAAAACTTTTAGTGGATTTCTACTTATTTTATTAAATATCATCTCCACCAAACAGGACAAGCTTGCATCTGTTATAGTTTTGGAGAAAAATGTGTTCATTTCATGTATGCGCGAAATGCCTTAAAAATGGCTTTAAAATGGATTTGGAGCATGGAGACGATTATCTCGGGATTGCAAGATAACCAAACAAAACTTTTAGTGGATTTCTACTTATTTTATTAAATATCATCTCCACCAAACAGGACAAGCTTGCATGTGTTATAGTTTTGGAGAAAAATGTGTTCATTTCATGTATGCGCAAAATGCCCTTGAAATGGCTTTAAAATGGATTTGGAGCATGGAGACGATTATCTCAGGATGGCAATATAAACAAACGAAACTTTTAGTAGATTTCTACTTATTTTATTAAATATTATCTCCACCAAACAGGACAAGCTTGCATCTGTTATAGTTTTGGAGAAAAATGTGTTCATTTCATGTATGCGCGAAATGCCTTAAAAATGGCTTTAAAATGGATTTGGAGCATGGAGACGATTATCTCGGGATTGCAAGATAACCAAACAAAACTTTTAGTGGATTTCTACTTATTTTATTAAATATCATCTCCACCAAACAGGACAAGCTTGCATCTGTTATAGTTTTGGAGAAAAATGTGTTCATTTCATGTATGCGCGAAATGCCTTAAAAATGACTTTAAAATGGATTTGGAGCATGGAGACGATTATCTCGGGATTGCAAGATAACCAAACAAAACTTTTAGTGGATTTCTACTTATTTTATTAAATATCATCTCCACCAAACAGGACAAGCTTGCATCTGTTATAGTTTTGGAGAAAAATGTGTTCATTTCATGTATGCGCGAAATGCCTTAAAAATGGCTTTAAAATGGATTTGGAGCATGGAGACGATTATCTCGGGATTGCAAGATAACCAAACAAAACTTTTAGTGGATTTCTATTTATTTTATTAAATATCATCTCCACCAAACAGGACAAGCTTGCATCTGTTATAGTTTTGGAGAAAAATGTGTTCATTTCATGTATGCGCGAAATGCCTTAAAAATGGCTTTAAAATGGATTTGGAGCATGGAGACGATTATCTCGGGATTGCAAGATAACCAAACAAAACTTTTAGTGGATTTCTACTTATTTTATTAAATATCATCTCCACCAAACAGGACAAGCTTGCATCTGTTATAGTTTTGGAGAAAAATGTGTTCATTTCATGTATGCGCGAAATGCCTTAAAAATGGCTTTAAAATGGATTTGGAGCATGGAGACGATTATCTCGGGATTGCAAGATAACCAAACAAAACTTTTAGTGGATTTCTACTTATTTTATTAAATATCATCTCCACCAAACAGGACAAGCTTGCATGTGTTATAGTTTTGGAGAAAAATGTGTTCATTTCATGTATGCGCAAAATGCCTTTGAAATGGCTTTAAAATGGATTTGGAGCATGGAGACGATTATCTCAGGATGGCAATATAAACAAACGAAACTTTTAGTAGATTTCTACTTATTTTATTAAATATTATCTCCACCAAACAGGACAAGCTTGCATCTGTTATAGTTTTGGAGAAAAATGTGTTCATTTCATGTATGCGCGAAATGCCTTAAAAATGGCTTTAAAATGGATTTGGAGCATGGAGACGATTATCTCGGGATTGCAAGATAACCAAACAAAACTTTTAGTGGATTTCTACTTATTTTATTAAATATCATCTCCGCCAAACAGGACAAGCTTGCATCTGTTATAGTTTTGGAGAAAAATGTGTTCATTTCATGTATGCGCGAAATGCCTTAAAAATGGCTTTAAAATGGATTTGGAGCATGGAGACGATTATCTCGGGATTGCAATATAACCAAACAAAACTTTTAGTGGATTTCTACTTATTTTATTAAATATCATCTCCACCAAACAGGACAAGCTTGCATCTGTTATAGTTTTGGAGAAAAATGTGTTCATTTCATGTATGCGCGAAATGCCTTAAAAATGGCTTTAAAATGGATTTGGAGCATGGAGACGATTATCTCGGGATTGCAAGATAACCAAACAAAACTTTTAGTGGATTTCTACTTATTTTATTAAATATCATCTCCACCAAATAGGACAAGCTTGCATCTGTTATAGTTTTGGAGAAAAATGTGTTCATTTCATGTATGCGCGAAATGCCTTAAAAATGGCTTTAAAATGGATTTGGAGCATGGAGACGATTATCTCGGGATTGCAAGATAACCAAACAAAACTTTTAGTGGATTTCTACTTATTTTATTAAATATCATCTCCACCAAACAGGACAAGCTTGCATCTGTTATAGTTTTGGAGAAAAATGTGTTCATTTCATGTATGCGCGAAATGCCTTAAAAATGGCTTTAAAATGGATTTGGAGCATGGAGACGATTATCTCGGGATTGCAAGATAACCAAACAAAACTTTTAGTGGATTTCTACTTATTTTATTAAATATCATCTCCACCAAACAGGACAAGCTTGCATGTGTTATAGTTTTGGAGAAAAATGTGTTCATTTCATGTATGCGCAAAATGCCCTTGAAATGGCTTTAAAATGGATTTGGAGCATGGAGACGATTATCTCAGGATGGCAATATAAACAAACGAAACTTTTAGTAGATTTCTACTTATTTTATTAAATATTATCTCCACCAAACAGGACAAGCTTGCATCTGTTATAGTTTTGGAGAAAAATGTGTTCATTTCATGTATGCGCGAAATGCCTTAAAAATGGCTTTAAAATGGATTTGGAGCATGGAGACGATTATCTCGGGATTGCAAGATAACCAAACAAAACTTTTAGTGGATTTCTACTTATTTTATTAAATATCATCTCCACCAAACAGGACAAGCTTGCATCTGTTATAGTTTTGGAGAAAAATGTGTTCATTTCATGTATGCGCGAAATGCCTTAAAAATGACTTTAAAATGGATTTGGAGCATGGAGACGATTATCTCGGGATTGCAAGATAACCAAACAAAACTTTTAGTGGATTTCTACTTATTTTATTAAATATCATCTCCACCAAACAGGACAAGCTTGCATCTGTTATAGTTTTGGAGAAAAATGTGTTCATTTCATGTATGCGCGAAATGCCTTAAAAATGGCTTTAAAATGGATTTGGAGCATGGAGACGATTATCTCGGGATTGCAAGATAACCAAACAAAACTTTTAGTGGATTTCTACTTATTTTATTAAATATCATCTCCACCAAACAGGACAAGCTTGCATCTGTTATAGTTTTGGAGAAAAATGTGTTCATTTCATGTATGCGCGAAATGCCTTAAAAATGGCTTTAAAATGGATTTGGAGCATGGAGACGATTATCTCGGGATTGCAAGATAACCAAACAAAACTTTTAGTGGATTTCTACTTATTTTATTAAATATCATCTCCACCAAACAGGACAAGCTTGCATCTGTTATAGTTTTGGAGAAAAATGTGTTCATTTCATGTATGCGCGAAATGCCTTAAAAATGGCTTTAAAATGGATTTGGAGCATGGAGACGATTATCTCGGGATTGCAAGATAACCAAACAAAACTTTTAGTGGATTTCTACTTATTTTATTAAATATCATCTCCACCAAACAGGACAAGCTTGCATGTGTTATAGTTTTGGAGAAAAATGTGTTCATTTCATGTATGCGCAAAATGCCCTTGAAATGGCTTTAAAATGGATTTGGAGCATGGAGACGATTATCTCAGGATGGCAATATAAACAAACGAAACTTTTAGTAGATTTCTACATATTTTATTAAATATTATCTCCACCAAACAGGACAAGCTTGCATCTGTTATAGTTTTGGAGAAAAATGTGTTCATTTCATGTATGCGCGAAATGCCTTAAAAATGGCTTTAAAATGGATTTGGAGCATGGAGACGATTATCTCGGGATTGCAAGATAACCAAACAAAACTTTTAGTGGATTTCTACTTATTTTATTAAATATCATCTCCACCAAACAGGACAAGCTTGCATCTGTTATAGTTTTGGAGAAAAATGTGTTCATTTCATGTATGCGCGAAATGCCTTAAAAATGACTTTAAAATGGATTTGGAGCATGGAGACGATTATCTCGGGATTGCAAGATAACCAAACAAAACTTTTAGTGGATTTCTACTTATTTTATTAAATATCATCTCCACCAAACAGGACAAGCTTGCATCTGTTATAGTTTTGGAGAAAAATGTGTTCATTTCATGTATGCGCGAAATGCCTTAAAAATGGCTTTAAAATGGATTTGGAGCATGGAGACGATTATCTCGGGATTGCAAGATAACCAAACAAAACTTTTAGTGGATTTCTACTTATATTATTAAATATCATCTCCACCAAACAGGACAAGCTTGCATGTGTTATAGTTTTGGAGAAAAATGTGTTCATTTCATGTATGCGCAAAATGCCTTTGAAATGGCTTTAAAATGGATTTGGAGCATGGAGACGATTATCTCAGGATGGCAATATAAACAAACGAAACTTTTAGTAGATTTCTACTTATTTTATTAAATATTATCTCCACCAAACAGGACAAGCTTGCATCTGTTATAGTTTTGGAGAAAAATGTGTTCATTTCATGTATGCGCGAAATGCCTTAAAAATGGCTTTAAAATGGATTTGGAGCATGGAGACGATTATCTCGGGATTGCAAGATAACCAAACAAAACTTTTAGTGGATTTCTACTTATTTTATTAAATATCATCTCCACCAAACAGGACAAGCTTGCATCTGTTATAGTTTTGGAGAAAAATGTGTTCATTTCATGTATGCGCGAAATGCCTTAAAAATGGCTTTAAAATGGATTTGGAGCATGGAGACGATTATCTCGGGATTGCAAGATAACCAAACAAAACTTTTAGTGGATTTCTACTTATTTTATTAAATATCATCTCCACCAAACAGGACAAGCTTGCATCTGTTATAGTTTTGGAGAAAAATGTGTTCATTTCATGTATGCGCGAAATGCCTTAAAAATGGCTTTAAAATAGATTTGGTGCATGGAGACGATTATCTCGGGATTGCAAGATAACCAAACAAAACTTTTAGTGGATTTCTACTTATTTTATTAAATATCATCTCCACCAAACAGGACAAGCTTGCATGTGTTATAGTTTTGGAGAAAAATGTGTTCATTTCATGTATGCGCAAAATGCCTTTGAAATGGCTTTAAAATGGATTTGGAGCATGGAGACGATTATCTCAGGATGGCAATATAAACAAACGAAACTTTTAGTAGATTTCTACTTATTTTATTAAATATTATCTCCACCAAACAGGACAAGCTTGCATCTGTTATAGTTTTGGAGAAAAATGTGTTCATTTCATGTATGCGCGAAATGCCTTAAAAATGGCTTTAAAATGGATTTGGAGCATGGAGACGATTATCTCAGGATTGCAAGATAACCAAACAAAACTTTTAGTGGATTTCTACTTATTTTATTAAATATCATCTCCACCAAACAGGACAAGCTTGCATCTGTTATAGTTTTGGAGAAAAATGTGTTCATTTCATGTATGCGCGAAATGCCTTAAAAATGGCTTTAAAATGGATTTGGAGCATGGAGACGATTATCTCGGGATTGCAAGATAACCAAACAAAACTTTTAGTGGATTTCTACTTATTTTATTAAATATCATCTCCACCAAACAGGACAAACTTGCATGTGTTATAGTTTTGGAGAAAAATGTGTTCATTTCATGTATGCGCAAAATGCCTTTGAAATGGCTTTAAAATGGATTTGGAGCATGGAGACAATTATCTCAGGATGGCAATATAAACAAACGAAACTTTTAGTAGATTTCTACTTATTTTATTAAATATTATCTCCACCAAACAGAACAAGCTTGCATCTGTTATAGTTTTGGAGAAAAATGTGTTCATTTCATGTATGCGCGAAATGCCTTAAAAATGGCTTTAAAATGGATTTGGAGCATGGAGACGATTATCTCGGGATTGCAAGATAACCAAACAAAACTTTTAGTGGATTTCTACTTATTTTATTAAATATCATCTCCACCAAACAGGACAAGCTTGCATCTGTTATAGTTTTGGAGAAAAATGTGTTCATTTTATGTATGCGCGAAATGCCTTAAAAATGGCTTTAAAATGGATTTGGAGCGTGGAGACGATTATCTCGGGATTGCAAGATAACCAAACAAAACTTTTAGTGGATTTCTACTTATTTTATTAAATATCATCTCCACCAAACAGGACAAGCTTGCATGTGTTATAGTTTTGGAGAAAAATGTGTTCATTTCATGTATGCGCAAAATGCCTTTGAAATGGCTTTAAAATGGATTTGGAGCATGGAGACGATTATCTCAGGATGGCAATATAAACAAACGAAACTTTTAGTAGATTTCTACTTATTTTATTAAATATTATCTCCACCAAACAGGACAAGCTTGCATCTGTTATAGTTTTGGAGAAAAATGTGTTCATTTCATGTATGCGCGAAATGCCTTAAAAATGGCTTTAAAATGGATTTGGAGCATGGAGACGATTATCTCGGGATTGCAAGATAACCAAACAAAACTTTTAGTGGATTTCTACTTATTTTATTAAATATCATCTCCACCAAACAGGACAAGCTTGCATCTGTTATAGTTTTGGAGAAAAATGTGTTCATTTCATGTATGCGCGAAATGCCTTAAAAATGGCTTTAAAATGGATTTGGAGCATGGAGACGATTATCTCGGGATTGCAAGATAACCAAACAAAACTTTTAGTGGATTTCTACTTATTTTATTAAATATCATCTCCACCAAACAGGACAAGCTTGCATGTGTTATAGTTTTGGAGAAAAATGTGTTCATTTCATGTATGCGCAAAATGCCTTTGAAATGGCTTTAAAATGGATTTGGAGCATGGAGACGATTATCTCAGGATGGCAATATAAACAAACGAAACTTTTAGTAGATTTCTACTTATTTTATTAAATATTATCTCCACCAAACAGGACAAGCTTGCATCTGTTATAGTTTTGGAGAAAAATGTGTTCATTTCATGTATGCGCGAAATGCCTTAAAATGGCTTTAAAATGGATTTGGAGCATGGAGACGATTATCTCGGGATTGCAAGATAACCAAACAAAACTTTTAGTGGATTTCTACTTATTTTATTAAATATCATCTCCGCCAAACAGGACAAGCTTGCATCTGTTATAGTTTTGGAGAAAAATGTGTTCATTTCATGTATGCGCGAAATGCCTTAAAAATGGCTTTAAAATGGATTTGGAGCATGGAGACGATTATCTCGGGATTGCAAGATAACCAAACAAAACTTTTAGTGGATTTCTACTTATTTTATTAAATATCATCTCCACCAAACAGGACAAGCTTGCATCTGTTATAGTTTTGGAGAAAAATGTGTTCATTTCATGTATGCGCGAAATGCCTTAAAAATGGCTTTAAAATGGATTTGGAGCATGGAGACGATTATCTCGGGATTGCAAGATAACCAAACAAAACTTTTAGTGGATTTCTACTTATTTTATTAAATATCATCTCCACCAAACAGGACAAGCTTGCATCTGTTATAGTTTTGGAGAAAAATGTGTTCATTTCATGTATGCGCGAAATGCCTTAAAAATGGCTTTAAAATGGATTTGGAGCATGGAGACGATTATCTCGGGATTGCAAGATAACCAAACAAAACTTTTAGTGGATTTCTACTTATTTTATTAAATATCATCTCCACCAAACAGGACAAGCTTGCATGTGTTATAGTTTTGGAGAAAAATGTGTTCATTTCATGTATGCGCAAAATGCCTTTGAAATGGCTTTAAAATGGATTTGGAGCATGGAGACGATTATCTCGGGATTGCAAGATAACCAAACAAAACTTTTAGTGGATTTCTACTTATTTTATTAAATATCATCTCCACCAAACAGGACAAGCTTGCATGTGTTATAGTTTTGGAGAAAAATGTGTTCATTTCATGTATGCGCAAAATGCCTTTGAAATGGCTTTAAAATGGATTTGGAGCATGGAGACGATTATCTCAGGATGGCAATATAAACAAACGAAACTTTTAGTAGATTTCTACTTATTTTATTAAATATTATCTCCACCAAACAGGACAAGCTTGCATCTGTTATAGTTTTGGAGAAAAATGTGTTCATTTCATGTATGCGCGAAATGCCTTAAAAATGGCTTTAAAATGGATTTGGAGCATGGAGACGATTATCTCGGGATTGCAAGATAACCAAACAAAACTTTTAGTGGATTTCTACTTATTTTATTAAATATCATCTCCACCAAACAGGACAAGCTTGCATCTGTTATAGTTTTGGAGAAAAATGTGTTCATTTCATGTATGCGCGAAATGCCTTAAAAATGGCTTTAAAATGGATTTGGAGCATGGAGACGATTATCTCGGGATTGCAAGATAACCAAACAAAACTTTTAGTGGATTTCTACTTATTTTATTAAATATCATCTCCACCAAACAGGACAAGCTTGCATGTGTTATAGTTTTGGAGAAAAATGTGTTCATTTCATGTATGCGCAAAATGCCTTTGAAATGGCTTTAAAATGGATTTGGAGCATGGAGACGATTATCTCAGGATGGCAATATAAACAAACGAAACTTTTAGTAGATTTCTACTTATTTTATTAAATATTATCTCCACCAAACAGGACAAGCTTGCATCTGTTATAGTTTTGGAGAAAAATGTGTTCATTTCATGTATGCGCGAAATGCCTTAAAAATGGCTTTAAAATGGATTTGGAGCATGGAGACGATTATCTCAGGATTGCAAGATAACCAAACAAAACTTTTAGTGGATTTCTACTTATTTTATTAAATATCATCTCCACCAAACAGGACAAGCTTGCATCTGTTATAGTTTTGGAGAAAAATGTGTTCATTTCATGTATGCGCGAAATGCCTTAAAAATGGCTTTAAAATGGATTTGGAGCATGGAGACGATTATCTCGGGATTGCAAGATAACCAAACAAAACTTTTAGTGGATTTCTACTTATTTTATTAAATATCATCTCCACCAAACAGGACAAGCTTGCATCTGTTATAGTTTTGGAGAAAAATGTGTTCATTTCATGTATGCGCGAAATGCCTTAAAAATGGCTTTAAAATGGATTTGGAGCATGGAGACGATTATCTCGGGATTGCAAGATAACCAAACAAAACTTTTAGTGGATTTCTACTTATTTTATTAAATATCATCTCCACCAAACAGGACAAGCTTGCATCTGTTATAGTTTTGGAGAAAAATGTGTTCATTTCATGTATGCGCGAAATGCCTTAAAAATGGCTTTAAAATGGATTTGGAGCATGGAGACGATTATCTCGGGATTGCAAGATAACCAAACAAAACTTTTAGTGGATTTCTACTTATTTTATTAAATATCATCTCCACCAAACAGGACAAGCTTGCATGTGTTATAGTTTTGGAGAAAAATGTGTTCATTTCATGTATGCGCAAAATGCCTTTGAAATGGCTTTAAAATGGACTTGGAGCATGGAGACGATTATCTCAGGATGGCAATATAAACAAACGAAACTTTTAGTAGATTTCTACTTATTTTATTAAATATTATCTCCACCAAACAGGACAAGCTTGCATCTGTTATAGTTTTGGAGAAAAATGTGTTCATTTCATGTATGCGCGAAATGCCTTAAAAATGGCTTTAAAATGGATTTGGAGCATGGAGACGATTATCTCGGGATTGCAAGATAACCAAACAAAACTTTTAGTGGATTTCTACTTATTTTATTAAATATCATCTCCGCCAAACAGGACAAGCTTGCATCTGTTATAGTTTTGGAGAAAAATGTGTTCATTTCATGTATGCGCGAAATGCCTTAAAAATGGCTTTAAAATGGATTTGGAGCATGGAGACGATTATCTCGGGATTGCAATATAACCAAACAAAACTTTTAGTGGATTTCTACTTATTTTATTAAATATCATCTCCACCAAACAGGACAAGCTTGCATCTGTTATAGTTTTGGAGAAAAATGTGTTCATTTCATGTATGCGCGAAATGCCTTAAAAATGGCTTTAAAATGGATTTGGAGCATGGAGACGATTATCTCGGGATTGCAAGATAACCAAACAAAACTTTTAGTGGATTTCTACTTATTTTATTAAATATCATCTCCACCAAATAGGACAAGCTTGCATCTGTTATAGTTTTGGAGAAAAATGTGTTCATTTCATGTATGCGCGAAATGCCTTAAAAATGGCTTTAAAATGGATTTGGAGCATGGAGACGATTATCTCGGGATTGCAAGATAACCAAACAAAACCTTTAGTGGATTTCTACTTATTTTATTAAATATCATCTCCACCAAACAGGACAAGCTTGCATCTGTTATAGTTTTGGAGAAAAATGTGTTCATTTCATGTATGCGCGAAATGCCTTAAAAATGGCTTTAAAATGGATTTGGAGCATGGAGACGATTATCTCGGGATTGCAAGATAACCAAACAAAACTTTTAGTGGATTTCTACTTATTTTATTAAATATCATCTCCACCAAACAGGACAAGCTTGCATCTGTTATAGTTTTGGAGAAAAATGTGTTCATTTCATGTATGCGCGAAATGCCTTAAAAATGGCTTTAAAATGGATTTGGAGCATGGAGACGATTATCTCGGGATTGCAAGATAACCAAACAAAACTTTTAGTGGATTTCTACTTATTTTATTAAATATCATCTCCACCAAACAGGACAAGCTTGCATGTGTTATAGTTTTGGAGAAAAATGTGTTCATTTCATGTATGCGCAAAATGCCCTTGAAATGGCTTTAAAATGGATTTGGAGCATGGAGACGATTATCTCAGGATGGCAATATAAACAAACGAAACTTTTAGTGGATTTCTACTTATTTTATTAAATATTATCTCCACCAAACAGGACAAGCTTGCATCTGTTATAGTTTTGGAGAAAAATGTGTTCATTTCATGTATGCGCGAAATGCCTTAAAAATGGCTTTAAAATGGATTTGGAGCATGGAGACGATTATCTCGGGATTGCAAGATAACCAAACAAAACTTTTAGTGGATTTCTACTTATTTTATTAAATATCATCTCCACCAAACAGGACAAGCTTGCATCTGTTATAGTTTTGGAGAAAAATGTGTTCATTTCATGTATGCGCGAAATGCCTTAAAAATGACTTTAAAATGGATTTGGAGCATGGAGACGATTATCTCGGGATTGCAAGATAACCAAACAAAACTTTTAGTGGATTTCTACTTATTTTATTAAATATCATCTCCACCAAACAGGACAAGCTTGCATCTGTTATAGTTTTGGAGAAAAATGTGTTCATTTCATGTATGCGCGAAATGCCTTAAAAATGGCTTTAAAATGGATTTGGAGCATGGAGACGATTATCTCGGGATTGCAAGATAACCAAACAAAACTTTTAGTGGATTTCTACTTATTTTATTAAATATCATCTCCACCAAACAGGACAAGCTTGCATCTGTTATAGTTTTGGAGAAAAATGTGTTCATTTTATGTATGCGCGAAATGCCTTAAAAATGGCTTTAAAATGGATTTGGAGCATGGAGACGATTATCTCGGGATTGCAAGATAACCAAACAAAACTTTTAGTGGATTTCTACTTATATTATTAAATATCATCTCCACCAAACAGTACAAGCTTGCATGTGTTATAGTTTTGGAGAAAAATGTGTTCATTTCATGTATGCGCAAAATGCCTTTGAAATGGCTTTAAAATGGATTTGGAGCATGGAGACGATTATCTCAGGATGGCAATATAAACAAACGAAACTTTTAGTAGATTTCTACTTATTTTATTAAATATTATCTCCACCAAACAGGACAAGCTTGCATCTGTTATAGTTTTGGAGAAAAATGTGTTCATTTCATGTATGCGCGAAATGCCTTAAAAATGGCTTTAAAATGGATTTGGAGCATGGAGACGATTATCTCGGGATTGCAAGATAACCAAACAAAACTTTTAGTGGATTTCTACTTATTTTATTAAATATCATCTCCACCAAACAGGACAAGCTTGCATCTGTTATAGTTTTGGAGAAAAATGTGTTCATTTCATGTATGCGCGAAATGCCTTAAAAATGGCTTTAAAATGGATTTGGAGCATGGAGACGATTATCTCGGGATTGCAAGATAACCAAACAAAACTTTTAGTGGATTTCTACTTATTTTATTAAATATCATCTCCACCAAACAGGACAAGCTTGCATCTGTTATAGTTTTGGAGAAAAATGTGTTCATTTCATGTATGCGCGAAATGCCTTAAAAATGGCTTTAAAATAGATTTGGTGCATGGAGACGATTATCTCGGGATTGCAAGATAACCAAACAAAACTTTTAGTGGATTTCTACTTATTTTATTAAATATCATCTCCACCAAACAGGACAAGCTTGCATGTGTTATAGTTTTGGAGAAAAATGTGTTCATTTCATGTATGCGCAAAATGCCTTTGAAATGGCTTTAAAATGGATTTGGAGCATGGAGACGATTATCTCAGGATGGCAATATAAACAAACGAAACTTTTAGTAGATTTCTACTTATTTTATTAAATATTATCTCCACCAAACAGGACAAGCTTGCATCTGTTATAGTTTTGGAGAAAAATGTGTTCATTTCATGTATGCGCGAAATGCCTTAAAAATGGCTTTAAAATGGATTTGGAGCATGGAGACGATTATCTCAGGATTGCAAGATAACCAAACAAAAGTTTTGTTTGGTTATCTTGCAATCCTGAGATAATCGTCTCCATGCTCCAAATCCATTTTAAAGCCATTTTTAAGGCATTTCGCGCATACATGAAATGAACACATTTTTCTCCAAAACTATAACAGATGCAAGCTTGTCCTGTTTGGTGGAGATGATATTTAATAAAATAAGTAGAAATCCACTAAAAGTTTTGTTTGGTTATATTGCAATCCCGAGATAATCGTCTCCATGCTCCAAATCCATTTTAAAGCCATTTTTAAGGCATTTCGCGCATACATGAAATGAACACATTTTTCTCCAAAACTATAACAGATGCAAGCTTGTCCTGTTTGGTGGAGATGATATTTAATAAAATAAGTAGAAATCCACTAAAAGTTTTGTTTGGTTATCTTGCAATCCCGAGATAATCGTCTCCATGCTCCAAATCCATTTTAAAGCCATTTTTAAGGCATTTCGCGCATACATGAAATGAACACATTTTTCTCCAAAACTATAACAGATGCAAGCTTGTCCTGTTTGGTGGAGATGATATTTAATAAAATAAGTAGAAATCCACTAAAAGTTTTGTTTGGTTATCTTGCAATCCCGAGATAATCGTCTCCATGCTCCAAATCCATTTTAAAGCCATTTTTAAGGCATTTCGCGCATACATGAAATGAACACATTTTTCTCCAAAACTATAACAGATGCAAGCTTGTCCTGTTTGGTGGAGATGATATTTAATAAAATAAGTAGAAATCCACTAAAAGTTTTGTTTGGTTATCTTGCAATCCCGAGATAATCGTCTCCATGCTCCAAATCCATTTTAAAGCCATTTTTAAGGCATTTCGCGCATACATGAAATGAACACATTTTTCTCCAAAACTATAACAGATGCAAGCTTGTCCTGTTTGGTGGAGATGATATTTAATAAAATAAGTAGAAATCCACTAAAAGTTTTGTTTGGTTATCTTGCAATCCCGAGATAATCGTCTCCATGCTCCAAATCCATTTTAAAGCCATTTTTAAGGCATTTCGCGCATACATGAAATGAACACATTTTTCTCCAAAACTATAACAGATGCAAGCTTGTCCTGTTTGGTGGAGATGATATTTAATAAAATAAGTAGAAATCCACTAAAAGTTTTGTTTGGTTATCTTGCAATCCCGAGATAATCGTCTCCATGCTCCAAATCCATTTTAAAGCCATTTTTAAGGCATTTCGCGCATACATGAAATGAACACATTTTTCTCCAAAACTATAACAGATGCAAGCTTGTCCTGTTTGGTGGAGATGATATTTAATAAAATAAGTAGAAATCCACTAAAAGTTTTGTTTGGTTATATTGCAATCCCGAGATAATCGTCTCCATGCTCCAAATCCATTTTAAAGCCATTTTTAAGGCATTTCGCGCATACATGAAATGAACACATTTTTCTCCAAAACTATAACAGATGCAAGCTTGTCCTGTTTGGTGGAGATGATATTTAATAAAATAAGTAGAAATCCACTAAAAGTTTTGTTTGGTTATCTTGCAATCCCGAGATAATCGTCTCCATGCTCCAAATCCATTTTAAAGCCATTTTTAAGGCATTTCGCGCATACATGAAATGAACACATTTTTCTCCAAAACTATAACAGATGCAAGCTTGTCCTGTTTGGTGGAGATGATATTTAATAAAATAAGTAGAAATCCACTAAAAGTTTTGTTTGGTTATCTTGCAATCCCGAGATAATCGTCTCCATGCTCCAAATCCATTTTAAAGCCATTTTTAAGGCATTTCGCGCATACATGAAATGAACACATTTTTCTCCAAAACTATAACAGATGCAAGCTTGTCCTGTTTGGTGGAGATGATATTTAATAAAATAAGTAGAAATCCACTAAAAGTTTTGTTTGGTTATCTTGCAATCCCGAGATAATCGTCTCCATGCTCCAAATCCATTTTAAAGCCATTTTTAAGGCATTTCGCGCATACATGAAATGAACACATTTTTCTCCAAAACTATAACAGATGCAAGCTTGTCCTGTTTGGTGGAGATGATATTTAATAAAATAAGTAGAAACCCACTAAAAGTTTTGTTTGGTTATATTGCAATCCCGAGATAATCGTCTCCATGCTCCAAATCCATTTTAAAGCCATTTTTAAGGCATTTCGCGCATACATGAAATGAACACATTTTTCTCCAAAACTATAACAGATGCAAGCTTGTCCTGTTTGGTGGAGATGATATTTAATAAAATAAGTAGAAATCCACTAAAAGTTTTGTTTGGTTATCTTGCAATCCCGAGATAATCGTCTCCATGCTCCAAATCCATTTTAAAGCCATTTTTAAGGCATTTCGCGCATACATGAAATGAACACATTTTTCTCCAAAACTATAACAGATGCAAGCTTGTCCTGTTTGGTGGAGATGATATTTAATAAAATAAGTAGAAATCCACTAAAAGTTTTGTTTGGTTATCTTGCAATCCCGAGATAATCGTCTCCATGCTCCAAATCCATTTTAAAGCCATTTTTAAGGCATTTCGCGCATACATGAAATGAACACATTTTTCTCCAAAACTATAACAGATGCAAGCTTGTCCTGTTTGGTGGAGATGATATTTAATAAAATAAGTAGAAATCCACTAAAAGTTTTGTTTGGTTATCTTGCAATCCCGAGATAATCGTCTCCATGCTCCAAATCCATTTTAAAGCCATTTTTAAGGCATTTCGCGCATACATGAAATGAACACATTTTTCTCCAAAACTATAACAGATGCAAGCTTGTCCTGTTTGGTGGAGATGATATTTAATAAAATAAGTAGAAATCCACTAAAAGTTTTGTTTGGTTATCTTGCAATCCCGAGATAATCGTCTCCATGCTCCAAATCCATTTTAAAGCCATTTTTAAGGCATTTCGCGCATACATGAAATGAACACATTTTTCTCCAAAACTATAACAGATGCAAGCTTGTCCTGTTTGGTGGAGATGATATTTAATAAAATAAGTAGAAATCCACTAAAAGTTTTGTTTGGTTATATTGCAATCCCGAGATAATCGTCTCCATGCTCCAAATCCATTTTAAAGCCATTTTTAAGGCATTTCGCGCATACATGAAATGAACACATTTTTCTCCAAAACTATAACAGATGCAAGCTTGTCCTGTTTGGTGGAGATGATATTTAATAAAATAAGTAGAAATCCACTAAAAGTTTTGTTTGGTTATCTTGCAATCCCGAGATAATCGTCTCCATGCTCCAAATCCATTTTAAAGCCATTTTTAAGGCATTTCGCGCATACATGAAATGAACACATTTTTCTCCAAAACTATAACAGATGCAAGCTTGTCCTGTTTGGTGGAGATGATATTTAATAAAATAAGTAGAAATCCACTAAAAGTTTTGTTTGGTTATCTTGCAATCCCGAGATAATCGTCTCCATGCTCCAAATCCATTTTAAAGCCATTTTTAAGGCATTTCGCGCATACATGAAATGAACACATTTTTCTCCAAAACTATAACAGATGCAAGCTTGTCCTGTTTGGTGGAGATGATATTTAATAAAATAAGTAGAAATCCACTAAAAGTTTTGTTTGGTTATCTTGCAATCCCGAGATAATCGTCTCCATGCTCCAAATCCATTTTAAAGCCATTTTTAAGGCATTTCGCGCATACATGAAATGAACACATTTTTCTCCAAAACTATAACAGATGCAAGCTTGTCCTGTTTGGTGGAGATGATATTTAATAAAATAAGTAGAAATCCACTAAAAGTTTTTTTTGGTTATCTTGCAATCCCGAGATAATCGTCTCCATGCTCCAAATCCATTTTAAAGCCATTTTTAAGGCATTTCGCGCATACATGAAATGAACACATTTTTCTCCAAAACTATAACAGATGCAAGCTTGTCCTGTTTGGTGGAGATGATATTTAATAAAATAAGTAGAAATCCACTAAAAGTTTTGTTTGGTTATATTGCAATCCCGAGATAATCGTCTCCATGCTCCAAATCCATTTTAAAGCCATTTTTAAGGCATTTCGCGCATACATGAAATGAACACATTTTTCTCCAAAACTATAACAGATGCAAGCTTGTCCTGTTTGGTGGAGATGATATTTAATAAAATAAGTAGAAATCCACTAAACGTTTTGTTTGGTTATCTTGCAATCCCGAGATAATCGTCTCCATGCTCCAAATCCATTTTAAAGCCATTTTTAAGGCATTTCGCGCATACATGAAATGAACACATTTTTCTCCAAAACTATAACAGATGCAAGCTTGTCCTGTTTGGTGGAGATGATATTTAATAAAATAAGTAGAAATCCACTAAAAGTTTTGTTTGGTTATCTTGCAATCCCGAGATAATCGTCTCCATGCTCCAAATCCATTTTAAAGCCATTTTTAAGGCATTTCGCGCATACATGAAATGAACACATTTTTCTCCAAAACTATAACAGATGCAAGCTTGTCCTGTTTGGTGGAGATGATATTTAATAAAATAAGTAGAAATCCACTAAAAGTTTTGTTTGGTTATCTTGCAATCCCGAGATAATCGTCTCCATGCTCCAAATCCATTTTAAAGCCATTTTTAAGGCATTTCGCGCATACATGAAATGAACACATTTTTCTCCAAAACTATAACAGATGCAAGCTTGTCCTGTTTGGTGGAGATGATATTTAATAAAATAAGTAGAAATCCACTAAAAGTTTTGTTTGGTTATATTGCAATCCCGAGATAATCGTCTCCATGCTCCAAATCCATTTTAAAGCCATTTTTAAGGCATTTCGCGCATACATGAAATGAACACATTTTTCTCCAAAACTATAACAGATGCAAGCTTGTCCTGTTTGGTGGAGATGATATTTAATAAAATAAGTAGAAATCCACTAAAAGTTTTGTTTGGTTATCTTGCAATCCCGAGATAATCGTCTCCATGCTCCAAATCCATTTTAAAGCCATTTTTAAGGCATTTCGCGCATACATGAAATGAACACATTTTTCTCCAAAACTATAACAGATGCAAGCTTGTCCTGTTTGGTGGAGATGATATTTAATAAAATAAGTAGAAATCCACTAAAAGTTTTGTTTGGTTATCTTGCAATCCCGAGATAATCGTCTCCATGCTCCAAATCCATTTTAAAGCCATTTTTAAGGCATTTCGCGCATACATGAAATGAACACATTTTTCTCCAAAACTATAACAGATGCAAGCTTGTCCTGTTTGGTGGAGATGATATTTAATAAAATAAGTAGAAATCCACTAAAAGTTTTGTTTGGTTATCTTGCAATCCCGAGATAATCGTCTCCATGCTCCAAATCCATTTTAAAGCCATTTTTAAGGCATTTCGCGCATACATGAAATGAACACATTTTTCTCCAAAACTATAACAGATGCAAGCTTGTCCTGTTTGGTGGAGATGATATTTAATAAAATAAGTAGAAATCCACTAAAAGTTTTGTTTGGTTATCTTGCAATCCCGAGATAATCGTCTCCATGCTCCAAATCCATTTTAAAGCCATTTTTAAGGCATTTCGCGCATACATGAAATGAACACATTTTTCTCCAAAACTATAACAGATGCAAGCTTGTCCTGTTTGGTGGAGATGATATTTAATAAAATAAGTAGAAATCCACTAAAAGTTTTGTTTGGTTATCTTGCAATCCCGAGATAATCGTCTCCATGCTCCAAATCCATTTTAAAGCCATTTTTAAGGCATTTCGCGCATACATGAAATGAACACATTTTTCTCCAAAACTATAACAGATGCAAGCTTGTCCTGTTTGGTGGAGATGATATTTAATAAAATAAGTAGAAATCCACTAAAAGTTTTGTTTGGTTATCTTGCAATCCCGAGATAATCGTCTCCATGCTCCAAATCCATTTTAAAGCCATTTTTAAGGCATTTCGCGCATACATGAAATGAACACATTTTTCTCCAAAACTATAACAGATGCAAGCTTGTCCTGTTTGGTGGAGATGATATTTAATAAAATAAGTAGAAATCCACTAAAAGTTTTGTTTGGTTATCTTGCAATCCCGAGATAATCGTCTCCATGCTCCAAATCCATTTTAAAGCCATTTTTAAGGCATTTCGCGCATACATGAAATGAACACATTTTTCTCCAAAACTATAACAGATGCAAGCTTGTCCTGTTTGGTGGAGATGATATTTAATAAAATAAGTAGAAATCCACTAAAAGTTTTGTTTGGTTATCTTGCAATCCCGAGATAATCGTCTCCATGCTCCAAATCCATTTTAAAGCCATTTTTAAGGCATTTCGCGCATACATGAAATGAACACATTTTTCTCCAAAACTATAACAGATGCAAGCTTGTCCTGTTTGGTGGAGATGATATTTAATAAAATAAGTAGAAATCCACTAAAAGTTTTGTTTGGTTATCTTGCAATCCCGAGATAATCGTCTCCATGCTCCAAATCCATTTAAAGCCATTTTTAAGGCATTTCGCGCATACATGAAATGAACACATTTTTCTCCAAAACTATAACAGATGCAAGCTTGTCCTGTTTGGTGGAGATGATATTTAATAAAATAAGTAGAAATCCACTAAAAGTTTTGTTTGGTTATCTTGCAATCCCGAGATAATCGTCTCCATGCTCCAAATCCATTTTAAAGCCATTTTTAAGGCATTTCGCGCATACATGAAATGAACACATTTTTCTCCAAAACTATAACAGATGCAAGCTTGTCCTGTTTGGTGGAGATGATATTTAATAAAATAAGTAGAAATCCACTAAAAGTTTTGTTTGGTTATCTTGCAATCCCGAGATAATCGTCTCCATGCTCCAAATCCATTTTAAAGCCATTTTTAAGGCATTTCGCGCATACATGAAATGAACACATTTTTCTCCAAAACTATAACAGATGCAAGCTTGTCCTGTTTGGTGGAGATGATATTTAATAAAATAAGTAGAAATCCACTAAAAGTTTTGTTTGGTTATATTGCAATCCCGAGATAATCGTCTCCATGCTCCAAATCCATTTTAAAGCCATTTTTAAGGCATTTCGCGCATACATGAAATGAACACATTTTTCTCCAAAACTATAACAGATGCAAGCTTGTCCTGTTTGGTGGAGATGATATTTAATAAAATAAGTAGAAATCCACTAAAAGTTTTGTTTGGTTATCTTGCAATCCCGAGATAATCGTCTCCATGCTCCAAATCCATTTTAAAGCCATTTTTAAGGCATTTCGCGCATACATGAAATGAACACATTTTTCTCCAAAACTATAACAGATGCAAGCTTGTCCTGTTTGGTGGAGATGATATTTAATAAAATAAGTAGAAATCCACTAAAAGTTTTGTTTGGTTATCTTGCAATCCCGAGATAATCGTCTCCATGCTCCAAATCCATTTTAAAGCCATTTTTAAGGCATTTCGCGCATACATGAAATGAACACATTTTTCTCCAAAACTATAACAGATGCAAGCTTGTCCTGTTTGGTGGAGATGATATTTAATAAAATAAGTAGAAATCCACTAAAAGTTTTGTTTGGTTATCTTGCAATCCCGAGATAATCGTCTCCATGCTCCAAATCCATTTTAAAGCCATTTTTAAGGCATTTCGCGCATACATGAAATGAACACATTTTTCTCCAAAACTATAACAGATGCAAGCTTGTCCTGTTTGGTGGAGATGATATTTAATAAAATAAGTAGAAATCCACTAAAAGTTTTGTTTGGTTATATTGCAATCCCGAGATAATCGTCTCCATGCTCCAAATCCATTTTAAAGCCATTTTTAAGGCATTTCGCGCATACATGAAATGAACACATTTTTCTCCAAAACTATAACAGATGCAAGCTTGTCCTGTTTGGTGGAGATGATATTTAATAAAATAAGTAGAAATCCACTAAAAGTTTTGTTTGGTTATCTTGCAATCCCGAGATAATCGTCTCCATGCTCCAAATCCATTTTAAAGCCATTTTTAAGGCATTTCGCGCATACATGAAATGAACACATTTTTCTCCAAAACTATAACAGATGCAAGCTTGTCCTGTTTGGTGGAGATGATATTTAATAAAATAAGTAGAAATCCACTAAAAGTTTTGTTTGGTTATCTTGCAATCCCGAGATAATCGTCTCCATGCTCCAAATCCATTTTAAAGCCATTTTTAAGGCATTTCGCGCATACATGAAATGAACACATTTTTCTCCAAAACTATAACAGATGCAAGCTTGTCCTGTTTGGTGGAGATGATATTTAATAAAATAAGTAGAAATCCACTAAAAGTTTTGTTTGGTTATCTTGCAATCCCGAGATAATCGTCTCCATGCTCCAAATCCATTTTAAAGCCATTTTTAAGGCATTTCGCGCATACATGAAATGAACACATTTTTCTCCAAAACTATAACAGATGCAAGCTTGTCCTGTTTGGTGGAGATGATATTTAATAAAATAAGTAGAAATCCACTAAAAGTTTTGTTTGGTTATCTTGCAATCCCGAGATAATCGTCTCCATGCTCCAAATCCATTTTAAAGCCATTTTTAAGGCATTTCGCGCATACATGAAATGAACACATTTTTCTCCAAAACTATAACAGATGCAAGCTTGTCCTGTTTGGTGGAGATGATATTTAATAAAATAAGTAGAAATCCACTAAAAGTTTTGTTTGGTTATATTGCAATCCCGAGATAATCGTCTCCATGCTCCAAATCCATTTTAAAGCCATTTTTAAGGCATTTCGCGCATACATGAAATGAACACATTTTTCTCCAAAACTATAACAGATGCAAGCTTGTCCTGTTTGGTGGAGATGATATTTAATAAAATAAGTAGAAATCCACTAAAAGTTTTGTTTGGTTATCTTGCAATCCCGAGATAATCGTCTCCATGCTCCAAATCCATTTTAAAGCCATTTTTAAGGCATTTCGCGCATACATGAAATGAACACATTTTTCTCCAAAACTATAACAGATGCAAGCTTGTCCTGTTTGGTGGAGATGATATTTAATAAAATAAGTAGAAATCCACTAAAAGTTTTGTTTGGTTATCTTGCAATCCCGAGATAATCGTCTCCATGCTCCAAATCCATTTTAAAGCCATTTTTAAGGCATTTCGCGCATACATGAAATGAACACATTTTTCTCCAAAACTATAACAGATGCAAGCTTGTCCTGTTTGGTGGAGATGATATTTAATAAAATAAGTAGAAATCCACTAAACGTTTTGTTTGGTTATATTGCAATCCCGAGATAATCGTCTCCATGCTCCAAATCCATTTTAAAGCCATTTTTAAGGCATTTCGCGCATACATGAAATGAACACATTTTTCTCCAAAACTATAACAGATGCAAGCTTGTCCTGTTTGGTGGAGATGATATTTAATAAAATAAGTAGAAATCCACTAAAAGTTTTGTTTGGTTATCTTGCAATCCCGAGATAATCGTCTCCATGCTCCAAATCCATTTTAAAGCCATTTTTAAGGCATTTCGCGCATACATGAAATGAACACATTTTTCTCCAAAACTATAACAGATGCAAGCTTGTCCTGTTTGGTGGAGATGATATTTAATAAAATAAGTAGAAATCCACTAAAAGTTTTGTTTGGTTATCTTGCAATCCCGAGATAATCGTCTCCATGCTCCAAATCCATTTTAAAGCCATTTTTAAGGCATTTCGCGCATACATGAAATGAACACATTTTTCTCCAAAACTATAACAGATGCAAGCTTGTCCTGTTTGGTGGAGATGATATTTAATAAAATAAGTAGAAATCCACTAAAAGTTTTGTTTGGTTATCTTGCAATCCCGAGATAATCGTCTCCATGCTCCAAATCCATTTTAAAGCCATTTTTAAGGCATTTCGCGCATACATGAAATGAACACATTTTTCTCCAAAACTATAACAGATGCAAGCTTGTCCTGTTTGGTGGAGATGATATTTAATAAAATAAGTAGAAATCCACTAAAAGTTTTGTTTGGTTATATTGCAATCCCGAGATAATCGTCTCCATGCTCCAAATCCATTTTAAAGCCATTTTAAGGCATTTCGCGCATACATGAAATGAACACATTTTTCTCCAAAACTATAACAGATGCAAGCTTGTCCTGTTTGGTGGAGATGATATTTAATAAAATAAGTAGAAATCCACTAAAAGTTTTGTTTGGTTATCTTGCAATCCCGAGATAATCGTCTCCATGCTCCAAATCCATTTTAAAGCCATTTTTAAGGCATTTCGCGCATACATGAAATGAACACATTTTTCTCCAAAACTATAACAGATGCAAGCTTGTCCTGTTTGGTGGAGATGATATTTAATAAAATAAGTAGAAATCCACTAAAAGTTTTGTTTGGTTATCTTGCAATCCCGAGATAATCGTCTCCATGCTCCAAATCCATTTTAAAGCCATTTTTAAGGCATTTCGCGCATACATGAAATGAACACATTTTTCTCCAAAAATAAGTGCAAGCTTGTCCTGTTTGGTGGAGATGATATTTAATAAAATAAGTAGAAATCCACTAAAAGTTTTGTTTGGTTATCTTGCAATCCCGAGATAATCGTCTCCATGCTCCAAATCCATTTTAAAGCCATTTTTAAGGCATTTCGCGCATACATGAAATGAACACATTTTTCTCCAAAACTATAACAGATGCAAGCTTGTCCTGTTTG